>NC_080074.1:25695439-25953995 GCF_949987535.1 Balaenoptera acutorostrata
TACTTTCTAACTCCAGATGCAGCTCTCTCCGGGTTCATGGTCCTTCCTACCTTTGATTCTTATCACTCTTCTCTTCTAATAATTTAAGCTCTTCAAGCTTTCTAAGGATGTCTCAATACAATTTGTTAATAGTTGGTTCCCAGAAGCAAATAATATTGCGCTTTTTAGAAAATGACTTCTACAAGCTCTCTAGCCACTTGAATGACGAAAAACTTGTTTAGATTTGTGGAATGTTATTAAATTATTTTATCTGTACAACATAACCTGTTTTCAGTGTTCTTATTCAAATTGTCTGATAGTACTTGGATTGTACCTTTCACCTGAAGAATTTCATAGATAAGCATTTTAGAAATAAGAGGAACAAGAAAAGGCCAGCCACAATGTATTTGCATAGAGTAGTGTGGCAATAGCTACCAAAGCCCAGCAATAAGCAATCAGATAACGTATTTTGTAGACTTGATGGAGGGAAATGAATAGGGTCAGTTAATTGGGCATAATAAGTTTAGATAAGAGTTGGTTGTTTTCATGATTTTTTCCTGCTTGAGTAATAGGCCTGTATTTTGAGTTCATTAATATGAACTAATATAGCATGTAACTTTCTTACTTTGTGATTTAGCAATTTGCTAGACTAATTATGATTTGAAAAATAGGTCGACTCCTCTATGTATTGATTTGCAGTCACCCCAAGTACTATAAGGAAAATAAATAATTAAAGCATTATAAGCAAGATGATAACTATTTCCCTATAGGTTGTACTTTGGTCTGCTTCAAGTGCCAGGCTATTGTTTATTGCAGACAGCTTTGCCCAGGCAGGATCGGCTGAACTTAAGTCCTGTTTCAATGCAATCTCTCTTTTTATTAAAAGAAAGTGAATTTTGATAGTTTATCACTGCTTAATATGACCTTGCACTCTCACTTATTTATGAAAATAAAACGTTTACCTCTGTTCCATGAGTAAGCAAGAGTCAGGGTGCTTAAATTTTGAAAAGAATGTCCCTTCAACGTCCCAGTCTAAAAACCTGCCTGTTTTTGCATTCCCCAAATCTCAAGAGAAGATTTTTAAATGACTAATTCTAAATTGTCAACTATCCAGTTTCCTTTGTTTTTCTTTCTTATTACTATTTTTGATCAATTGCTTAATAACATTTATCAGTGAAATTTGAAGGGAAATTTCTTAAGTAATTTGGGAGTGATGGCTGAGGTCAGGACTTGAGATACACAGCTTAAACATTGCATTTTCTATTTTCTCTTGGTCCAGGACTTGTTTCATGCATTACTTGGCACCTGCTGTTTCTCCGGCACTGTGTTAAACCCTGGGAATGCAAGCCTAAGTAACTTTTTCTTTTTAAGAACCCTCAGTCTAATGGAGAAATAAATCACTATAATGTGGTACAGTAAGTGCTGCTGGAGAGGGTCGGGCCAACTGCTATAACAAACACAGAGGATACGAAAATGGTTTCACAAAAAATAGGTATAGTAGTCTTCTGATTCAGAACAGATTTGAAAAGTTTAGGAAATACAGGAAATAGAATGTGTTCCACTGGGAAATGACCCAAATAATTCACCCTTATGGTTAGGAGTAGTATAAACGTAAGTAGTTTATATACATAAGATACTCCAATCAAGTTTTTACAACAAATCAGATACTCAGAAATAGGTGCCAGAATATAACAAAGGAGTAACTTATTCTTAAGCTATAAAATCTAATGTTTCTGAATATGCAAATGCAGGAAGATATATCAGTCTAATTCAGAGTAAGGGCAACAGTTGAGGGACCCAAAAAAAAGAGAGTACCCCAAAAGAAATAATTGCCCATTGGGAGGGAAACAGGTGATACTCATAACAAATTTGGCTGCTCTTAAAAAAAGAAAAAGAAAGGGAAAGAATAATACAACCAGGAGGGAAATCTCTTCCCAACCAAAAATTGTTGACTCTAGAGAGGTAAGAATAAAATTGTTAAAATTTCCTGAGTTTATCACCGTAGTTAACTGATACAAAAGAAAGGTGACTGGAAAGTGGCTGTTTCTTGGCAGTCTAACTCCTCATGCTATTCCAGGCCAGATTTCAAGGGAAAGATGCCAGAGGTAGGAAGGTTAGTGAGCAGTTCTAGTTCAGGGCCTGACCTAGGGTGGTGGTAGAAGAAAAGAAAAAGCATGAGGACAGTGTAAAAGAAAAACTTGTTAACTGGCTATGGGAGATTGGGAAGTGGGATCAGTTGTGGATTAGTTGAATGTTTCAAACCTTAGGTAAGTTGAGGAGTTTCATCAACGAAATAGAGAAATAAGCAGAGAGAGCAAACTTAGGGGACACAGTGGTGGCTTTGTTTTTAGAATTTTTAGAAGCCTATTGAATATGAGATGACATTTCCCATGGAAATGTCAAGCAGGCAGTTAGAGATATCTGCTGAAGTCCTGGGCAGGGGGTGAAGCTATGAAATAGACGGGTAGTCATCTGCACAGAGGTTCTAGGTGAAGGTGTGGGCATGAGCGAGAACTAGGGAATGAAGAATACGGTAAGAAAACCAAAAGGCCAAGGCTAGCACATAGGGGCATATCCATATTTAGGAGTTAGAAAGGAGGGGGAGGAAAAAACCATTAGACAAGGAGGAGAACCATTGATGTGTAAAGTCAAAGCAGCCAAGGAGAGGGCTTCAAACAGATGCTGCGGTCCATTAGGGCTATGAGCGGCAGAGGTCAAGGTTACTGAACAGAAAAGACCTGTTGTTCAGGAGGACTGCCCTTTCTGTGGCAGAGGAGCTAGAAGCCAGATTGAAGAGGGGGAAGGGAGGAGAGATTGATGAGGAATTGGAAATAACAGCCATAGATTGCCCTTGAAGATTAAGAAAGGAAGGAGAAAAATAGAATAATTATCAGAGTGGACAGAAGGATTGAGTGAAGTTTTAAAAATAATATGGAAGGCTGGTTTAGGTTGATTGGAAACAGTCTTGTGGCGTAGAAAGATTGAAGATTCTAGAAAAGTAGTTGAGAGATAATGAAAGGGTATGGTTTCTAGGGCTCAGATAGAGGATTATTGGGATGGAAAATCCTCAGACACTTGCTGACCCTCCCTTCCTGCCCAGAACAGTTGTCTTTAATCGGCCATAGCAAGTAGATATGCTCTCCCACTCCTCTATAGGGTCATTTGGTTAGAGTTGCCATACCAGGTTGGGCTTTTTCTAGATACACAACAGCAGTGAGGTACAGTCTACTTATTTGCCTAACAGGTGCCAAGGTTTGTTTTAATTTGGGGATATATGAAAGTAGTACAGAACAGTAGGACTATATGAATTCTAGGTAGAAATATATGGTAAGATATATTGAGGAGTCATGATGAAAGAAACAAGTTATAGATGGATTTTTTCCTAGTAGAGAAGTTAAGTTTTAGGAGACAGAAGCAAAGGCATTTTAATTTAGATCTGACTTTTACTTAAAGCTGGAAATTTGTGTGACTGTCCCAGAATTACCTAACAATATATATGCAAATCTTAGAGCCCCCCAAAAATTTCAGGAAGTTTAAAGTCCCATGAATTGGGACCTATGCTAACTTTCAACTCCGTTAATTCCTGTCTTTCACTATCTTACTCTCCCTAAGCAAGTAGTTCTACTCTGTAGTCATTGTAGTTAGCCTATATGCTATATTAGTTTTCTCTGGTGCCTAAAACTATATTCTTATCATATAAAAATATTAATTTAATTCTAGATTCTGGATACAAAGGACCTTACAATAGAAAAAGTGGTCATCAATGGACAAGAGGTCAAATACGCTCTTGGAGAAAGACAAAGTTACAAAGGATCACCAGTGGAAATCTCTCTTCCTATTGCTCTGTGCAAGTACGAATGTTCTCATCTTTCTCTTTTATAGCTAAATAAGGGGGATATATATTTTTATGTAATTTAGATATTTTTTTCATTTCCTATTTTTAGTTTGTGTGTGTGTAGTAACTGATACACTACTCCTACCAATCTGCTGTTCCGATTGAAGCTTATAGTGAAAATTACATGTTCTTAAGATATTAAAGAAGTTCATTGTATAAGGTACTCCAGAATAGGACTTTTGATAACTGTTAACTTCTTTACTCATCATTTTAGTAATACCTAGAGTGATGGTGGGAGCATGCCACCTTAAGGAGGCGTTTCAGGATCACCTGGGAAGCTTTACAAGCTGCACATTTTTCACCTTCTCCCCAGAGGCCAGCCACTTTTATTAATGGAATAACAACAGTGGCAAACATAGAACCATTTCTATGTACTTAAAAAGTGCTGGAGATGTATTCTTTCATCTAATCCTTATAGTAACCCTTTGTGGTATGATCTGCATTTTATAGACGAGGAAAGGGAACCTCAGAGAGAGAAGGTAACTTATTTAAGAAAGCGGTAGCCAGAACTGTCATATTGGGAGTATATCCCACTCCTAGATATACTGGGGAGGGAAAAAAGGGTGGAAAACCGTTGGCCTAGAACAAGGTCAATCTACCCCACCTTTCAGCAGTCAGTGTTTTCATGCCTTCTCTTCCCATTTAAGAAAAAGAAAGAAACTCTCACACATAATTTGTGAGATCTCTCATTAACCATATTGTACAGATGAAGCACCTACCGCATAGGGAGGTCGAATAATTTGTCCAAATTCACAGCACCAGTTAGTGGTAGGTTCAAGCACAGGCACAGCCGCTGGTCTCCAGGGCTCTTGCTGTTTCCTCGTTAACAGTACTGCTCAATCTATCTGGGGTGAAGGACCAGTTTTTGTTAGTTCCACTCCACCAAAGGCTGATACTTTTGTGAAATGCAGTAAAAATGAATTCCTAGGAAGAAGAGATTAAATACAAACACATATATTTTATTATAGGTTCAACAGACATAAGAATTTATTCTCAAGTTCTTGACTTAACTTGTCCAGTAACAGTTTGCAGACTAGCACTGCCCTATGTTATGCTCTGGCACCCACCACGGTGGTAGCTGAAGTTCCAAAATTATTTCTTCTACCTTCCCACCACTATAAAAGATTACATGATATCACAGAAAAAAAGTTGGGGTATTCAACTAATATTAGTTCCTGTTACATCTTCATAAGCAGTTACCATGTAGAGAAAAGAACCCATAGGCTGGCATTCAGGTAGGAACATGTGAGGCAGACATTCCTAAAACTTACTCTCAAGCAGTGATGAGGGGCTTCCCTGGTGGCGCAGTGGTTGAGAGTCTGCCTGCCAATGCAGGAGACACGGGTTCGAGCCCTGGTCTGGGAGGATCCCACATGCTGTGGAGCAACTGGGCCTGTGAGCCACAACTACTGAGCCTGTGCGTCTGGAGCCTGTGCTCCGCAACAAGAGAGGCCGCGACAGTGAGAGGCCCGCGCACCACGATGAAGAGTGGTCCCCACTCGCAACAACTAGAGAAAGCCCTCGCACAGAAACTAAGACCCAACACAGCCAAAAATAAATAAGTTAATTAATTTCTTTTAAAAAAGTTAAGGGAAAATATATCTTAAAAAAAAATCAGTGATGAGACTTCGTAAAATATTATTTATATTATTTGTGTTATTTATGTATTATGAATTCAAATTTTAGTTAGATTGAATTGTACTCTACTAATGTATTTGTTCCTTTCATACAGAAATCAAGAAATTGTTATAGAAATTTCTTTTGAGACATCTCCAAAATCTTCTGCTCTTCAGTGGCTCACTCCTGAACAAACTTCTGGGAAGGAACACCCCTATCTCTTTAGTCAGTGCCAGGTAAAAAGACTTGGAATGATTTATTATCCCCAGCTCATGCAGTTGAATGAAGCAAAGTGGACAGTGGTCTTATGGATACCTGGGTCTTACCTAAGATAGTACTTTATTTTATCTTATATTATTAAAACTACATACATTTTCATTTATACCTGTCATTATTGACACATTCATATATTACATTTAAAAAGAAACTTCCTTCAAATTTGAAAACATGTCTACCTAGATTGGACTATCTAGGTCATATTTATATTCACATCCTCAGCACCTAGCATAGAACTTGGCATAGAGTGGGAACTCAATAAATGGTCATAAAATGAAAGGAAAACACTGTTAAACAAAGTAGATACCGGTTATGAAAATTGCTAACAATAAAGAAGGGGAAAGGGAAAGATCAGATTTCCCATTCCTCTCCAGACACCATTGCCCAGAGGTAACCATTGAGTTGGCGTGTTGCCTTTCCAGATTTTTCTTATACATTTACAAGTGTACATATTATGTACATATATTGAATGTACCTTTAAAATGATATGGTTTAGACCACATCTGTTTTCTGTGTAACAACTAAGAATAGAGAACCACATAATTAGAGACAATCTGTCACAAGGATAATAAGTATCAAACTTTCTTCTGAAAAAAAAAGACTAATTCTTTTAGTAATCAAATAGTTTACAATTAAAGGAACTCGCTTCATTAAACATTGACTATATTTCCAAGCACTGTGTAAGGTACTTCACGTATTTAATCCTTTTAATATTCCTCTGTGATAGATACTATGGTAGGCTCACATTTGAAAACAAGTCTATCAAAAAGGAAGCAATGTTGACACCTGTATAGACGTGTTTACTTTCTATTGCCAATTGAAATTTTTTTTTTTTTCTAAGAAACCCATAGTTCACTAATCTGGAAGAGATATCATGTCCTAGGCAAGAATGTACCAATTATGTACTCTCTGTCTCTTATCTGATTTTCATCAGTAATTCGTATGTAATGTCCGTTGGCAAGAAATGCAAGATTTGTGAGTCAGGAGAATGTGAATTTTCAACATACTATTCCATTTCTTGTTGGACACAGTTTTTGAAATAGAGGAAAGAGATTTCAGTTAAATTAAGAAATTATTATAGTTGATAGGAAGCAGGTACACATGATTTTGTTTGATGAGTTTGCTTATGGCCATTCTCTATGCATATTTTTCTGGGTTTGGTCTTATCCAGTGAAATACATATAAACCCCACCCCTGGCATTGCTGAGCCACATAACCAGGGACTTTAAGGAACCCTAAAGGCATGGTCTTGGAACCTTATTTTGGGAGAGGGAACCAGGTGGTTCTTCTAGTTCTACTTAATCCATCTAGAGGTCATTTGGGATTTCCTATCTATGGAGAATCTATTAGATTTGAAGTGAAAAGGGCTGGAGTTTGGAGGATAGAAGGAAGTTTGCAGAGGCATGAAGTTGGTCTGGGATTTACAACAACTTTAGAGAGAGATGTTAGTATCAGGGTTCCTTTAAGCTCAGTAGACCATCTCAGTGAGGCTGGGATTCCTTTGCTCACCAGCAATAGATGCAGACTTATCTGTAAACAGGCCAGGGTATAAAATCATAGGTACTCTGGTCATTCTTCTTAATGGAACTGATCTTTATGACAGATTGATACAGAAGCAAAGAAACACTCTACATATTATGTGAATGAATATGTCTAGATGGTATTGAAAGAGACTTTTCTTTCTCCTTCCTTGTCTTCCTAGTGTTTACTTTCAAAGTTTGCTGTAAGATCAAAAGGTCAAGACTCTAACAACGTTTCCCAATCAGTGTTCCTTAGAACACTGGTGCCCCATTAGATGTTAATAATTAACCAGAGGAAAATGGGCTTCGTGTTGAAATAAGTATGAGAATTCAAACAGCTTTCTTTATTATCGGTCTTTTCAGAGCCTTCAGGAGGCTAATGTTCCGAGTGACTCTCCCAGGCATGCAATATGCCATGGTTCTCAAATTTACTTCAGCAAAGAGCCCTTTTTTGTCAGGGTTCCTAACAGCTTCTCACTGGGCACTACTATTACTCAGGAATCACTGCTTAACATTGCTTCATGCGTCAGCTGAAATGTGAAGGTTGACCATTACATTAAAAGGGAAAACCAGATTTTTTTAATCCACAGATCTACTTTTGCTACGTTAAAAGAGCTGAAGAAATGTGAGACATTTTTATCTTTAAAAAGAATGTGTCTAAGAACAATGCTGCAATTGTAATGATTTCTTAATGACTTGATTTATGAGACAGGGAAATAGCTGTTTCTTTTTTTTCCTCCCTCTCCCAGGCAATCCATTGTAGAGCGATTCTTCCTTGCCAGGACACTCCTTCTGTGAAATTAACCTACAGTGCAGAGGTAAACATCACTGAAATTATTCACTGAATTAAATGATCCATACAATTATTTTAATAGGGATTACATTAAATCTGTGGATTTCTTTGGGTAGTACGGACATTTTAACAATATGAATTCTTCCAATCCATGAACACGGGATATCTTTCCAAAATGATCCGTATAAGTAAATGTGGTATAAATGATAAGCAGAGATAAGAATTGAATTTGTATAGCTAGAAATACTTTACTTAATTAAATTCTACCTGAAATATATTAGAAAAAGGCTATGGATCCCATTTTGAATCTCTGTTTTAAAGGCAGTTTCAAACATAAGTATAAAAAAAAGGGGTATCAGAGACTTCGCTGGCGGTCCAATGGTTAGGACTCCACAGCCAGGGGTGCAGGTTTGATCCCTGGTCGGGGAACTGAGATCCCACATGGTGCATGGCGCAGCCAAAAAATGAAATGAAATAAAATAAATCATTCTGATTTTAAAAGGAATTCAGAATTCTGGACCTAAAAACAAGAATTTGGGAGCAACTCTTTTTAACTTAAAAAAATTGACATTTGTAGGATTAAAGTTTCTATAAATGCACTTTACAGCCATGTAAAAATATCTATCTAGGTATCCTAATGGGCATATATTGCAGACTTATCTGTATACATTTCCAACTTATTCTTGTTGTAGGTACTGCTAATCCTTTTAGGAAAAGGTAGACTATAATTAATAAATAAATGCTATCCCAGAGGCTAGACTTACTTAGACCAGGCAAATAGAATTGAGGATCAACCTGTATTTATGGGGCCTTCTTGATTCCCACATCGTTCCACAACCAAACCACCCCTGGCATAGTGCTGCAGAAAACTTTACTTGGAGGCCAAGAATCCCTGGACTCCGGTGCTTTGTGACCACCTAGAGGGGTGGGATAGGGAGGGTGGGAGGGAGACGCAAGAGGGAGGGGATATGGGGATATATGTATACGTATAGCTGATTCATTTTGTTCTAAAGCAGAAACTAACACACCATTGTAAAGCAATTATATGCCAATAAAGATGTTAAAAAACATTTTAAAGAAAAGAATCCCTGGACTCTTCTCCACCACTTAATAACTGCATGACCTTGGGCAAGTCTTATGACCTCACAACCTCAGTTGTCTCATCTGTATAACCTATCACTGCCTAAATGAAGGGAGGAAGCAGAACCAAGGTATTTCCTGAATAGTTTTTAGCTCTAGGATCTGTGGTTGTTGCAGTACTGATTCTGGAGGTCCTGATTCTGTGCCTGCCTCAGTAATAGCTTTGAGGACTGGGCCATGCAGGAAGAACATGAAAGCCTAGCATTGTTGGAATGGATGTTTGCTAGATCATTAATACTCAGGTGATGGTCCTTTATTCTGGCATTCATTAGAGGTAAGACTTGCAGAATCATGGAGATAGGGTACACACTGAAGTGACCATACAGTTTGCCCCGTAAGGATGTTTTCCATACAAACTTCCAGAGAAAATTATTTCACATTTCTCAGCAATAAGTTTAAAAGTTTCTCACACTCATGACCCTTAAAAAGTAGAATTTGTAACTCCAAGTTTATGTGTTAAATATTAAATTTTTCAGAATTGTATTCTCTGATCTAAAGTGAGTATAACATCCTTTTGAATCTCTTCTGAGGGTGTGGAGGGGAGCAGGGCTGGTGGCTGCCATTGCCAGGCATGGTGCTGAACTCTTCATTTATATTATTTATTCGTTGCAACAATCCTATGAAGTTATTACCCTCATTTGATGGGGGAAACTGAGGCTCAGGGAAGTTATTTGCCCAAGTGCACGAAGTTAGTAAGTGGCGGAGCTGGGATTTTAACCTAGTTTCTCCCAAATGCTCTTAATATGGATGGAAGAGTGGACAGGTAGATATGTCACCATCATTTTTAAAGAAGCCAGTTTGACATATTGCTAATTCTATTTATAAAAGTGATACAGAGGAATGTACTGGGTTCACAGCCTATTGTATCGATAGTCAAAAAGCGGGGGGGGGGGGAGGGCTTCCCTGGTGGCGCAGTGGTTGAGAATCTGCCTGCCAATGCAGGGGACACGGGTTCGAGCCCTGGTCTGGGAAGATCCCACATGCCGCGGAGCGACTGGGCCCGTGAGCCACAATTACTGAGCCTGCGCGTCTGGAGCTTGTGTTCCGCAATAGGAGAGGCCGCAATAGTGAGAGGCCCGCGCACCGCGATGAAGAGTGGCCCCCACTTGCCGCAACTGGAGAAAGCCCTTGCACAGAAACGAAGACCGAACACAGCCATAAATAGATAAATAAATAAATAAATAAATTGTATAACTTTAAAAAAAAAAAAAAGCGGGGGGAAAGGTTATTTTACATAGAACTTTTCATTTGTATCTTTATTTATATCTTTTCCTTCTCAATTAGGTGTCTGTCCCTAAAGAACTGGTTGCACTTATGAGTGCCATTCGTGATGGAGAAGCACCTGACCCAGAAGACACGAGCAGGAAGATATACAGATTCAGCCAAAAAGTAAGATCTTAGGGTCTAGATTTTGTGTTTTAGTTGGTGGTGAACTACAAATAGCTTTTACCCATCCAGAGAGCAAAATGGCTTTTGAAATATTTCAGAATTTAGAAAGCAGCTCCTGCTTTTTGTTTTCTTCATTTCTTTTTCTTTTGCGCTTTTAAAATATTTGGTTCTGCTCGCAGCGTTGTACTGAAGCAGGAGGGTGCTGGAGAGGCATGGCAGGGGGCATGATCCCATTTCCCTACATCCCAGTCAGTAGCAGGTTTCCTGTTTCTAAGTTACACTTTGACCTGCCCTGGTACCAGAGCTCAGGCGTGTGGTGGTGTAGTGTTTACGGATGGAAGAACTGTCTTAGACCAAAAACCACTCTGTTACAGTCCTTTTAAGTAAAAATTCCTAAGTAGTTGGTAGTTTGACTTGTATCTTTGACCTTTAATGAATTGTGTGTGTGTGTGTGTTTACTGATGCTTTTTATTTTTTTTTTATATTTTTATTGGAGTGTAATTGCTTTACAATGTTGTTACTTTCTACTGTACAACAAAGTGAATCAGCTGTATGTATACATATATCCCCATATCACCTCTCTCTTGAGCGTCCCTCGCACCCTCCCTATCCCACCTGTCTAGGTGGTCACAAAGCACCGAGCTGATCTCCCTGTGCTATGCAGCTGCCTCCCACTAGCTATCTATTTTACATTTGGTAGTGTATATATGTCCATGCCACTCTCTCACTATGTCCCAGCTTACCCTTCCCTCTCCCCGTGTCCTCGAGTCCATTCTCTAGTAGGTCTGCATCTTTATTCCCATCTTGCCCCTAGGTTCTTCAGGACCACTTTTTTTTTTTTCAGATTCCATTTATATGTGTTAGCATACGGTATTTGTTTTTCTCTTTCTGACTTACTTCACTCTGTATGACAAACTCTAGGTCCATCCACCTCACTACAAATAACTTAATTTCATTCCTTTTTATGGCTGAGTAATATTCCATTGTATATATGTGCCACATCTTCTTTATCCATTCATCTGTCGATGGACATCTAGGTTACTTCCATGTCCTGGCTATTGTAAATAGAGCTGCAGTGAACATTGGGGTGCATGACTCTTCTTGAATTATGGTTTTCTTTCGTCCTCCTTAGCAGAACAGGTACCTAAGGCACAGTGGACAATTTTGCCCCTACCCCAGCTTCTAGGATTCCAAAACCTTCAGCATTCTCTCGTTGCTGGATTATTTTGTATGTCTCTCAAATATACAAGGAGTGGTTTTAAAAAGGAATTTAAAAGAAAGTTTTTTAATTCAAGAGAAAATGACAAAAAACTTAAAAGCATAGTTGCCTTTTCATACGTTAATTTTTGTGAAATGCTTAAAATGTACCTCGTAATACTATGAGCAATCATGTTTTTCACATTTCAGAATCTTCCCTTGCTAATGGGATAAAAGGGAAATAGATGTATTGAAATGTTTTTATATCGCAGTTTTGAACTATTTGACCCCCTCAAAAATGAGAACCATTTGAGAAGTACAAAAGGAAAGTAATCCACACTAATGTTTGGAGATTTGAAAGGAAATTTACTTACTTCTGAATATGAATTGTCTTATTCTGTAATATTTTTAAACACTAATTCGAGCATTTGGTGTGTGGTTTTTTGCCCCCTTTAGGTTCCGATCCCCTGCTACTTGATTGCTTTGGTTGTTGGAGCTTTAGAAAGCAGGTGAGCCTTTGAACACATTTTGAAGTTTATGAAAAGATTAAACCTTAGGTGTCTTGAACCTCTGTCAGGGTTAATTGGTAGATCATTTTTGTATTTCTCAAGAAATCAAGCCAACAGCTCTAGAAACATTCAAATCTAATCATGAAATGTAAGTAACAAATTAATTTTAAATTAAAAAAATCTTTACCACTCACCCCTTAGACTTCCCAAGTATTACAGAATGAACATGGTCTTACCTTTATAGATCTGGAATCTAAGTTTGAACAAGTCACTTCTCATAACCTCCATTTCCTCATCCTCGAAATTATAATATCCCCTTTCCTACTTCATTGGGTGGTTATGTGCAACAAATGAGATAAATTATTTTAAAGCACTAGGAAGCCTATAAATATTACAGAAATATAAGATATTTTGTTAAAATTTTACCAACAGCTAGAGTGCCCTTCTTTCTTAATTTCTTGTTTGTTCTTATTTCTAAACAACTGAAA
Organism: Balaenoptera acutorostrata; assembly: GCF_949987535.1. Classification (NCBI taxonomy): domain Eukaryota; kingdom Metazoa; phylum Chordata; class Mammalia; order Artiodactyla; family Balaenopteridae; genus Balaenoptera; species Balaenoptera acutorostrata. The sequence continues at coordinate 25,708,243 of NC_080074.1, forward strand.
ATTAAGAATGGCTATAGTAATCACATTCTTTAAATTGCCAGGGATGTGGACACAGTGGACAAATCAGGCATAGATTCCAGTTCCAGCTGTAGCAGTTAACTATCTACATCCTTGGGCAACTCACCTCTCTGAGTTTAACCTTCTTCGCCTAAGAACTAGAAATAATCATGTTTACTTCAAGGGATTTTTGTGAGGATTAACAGACCTAACATATGTAAAGGTCCTGGCCTATAGGAGGCACTCACTAAATGATAATTGTAATAATTGTCACAGCAGCTGACAGTTATCAGGTCTCATTAGGTACCAACTCCAAGGCATTATGCCCTTGAATCCTCGCAACTCTGTGGAATGGATACAATTACTCTTTCTCATTTTACCGATAAAGAAACTGATGTTCGGTGAGTTTAAATAACTGGCTCAGAGTCACAGAGCTAGGAAATGTCAGAGCCGGGACCCATCCTAGACCATCTGACTTTAGAGCCCATGCGGCATAGAACTCTGCTGTCTGGAGTGGCAGCCACTAACCACATGAGGCTTGAGATGTGCTGGAAGTGTAAAATAAACACTGGATTTCTAAAGACTGCATATGAAAAAAAAGAATGCAAAATATTTCATTAATAATCTTTTATGCTGATTACATGTCAAAATGATACTATTTTGGATATATTGGTTTAAACAAAATATATTATTAAAATTAATTTCATCTGCTTCACTTTGCCTTTTTTAAAAAATGTGGCTACTGGACAATTTAAAATTACACACGTGGCTCACATTTGTGGCTCTCATTCATTTATATTGGCTAGCACTGGTTACCATTGCTTCTCACTGTGGTCTACAAACCAATAGCTTTGGCATCACCTGGGAGCTGGTTAGAAATGAAAGTCCTTGGGTCCTACCCCAGACCTACCGAATCAAAATTTGTATTTGAACAACCTCCCCAGATAGTTTGTATGCACATTGAAGTTTGAGAGGCCCTGCCCTAGAATCCACTGCCTCTCTGGGCTAGGATATCAAGGCAAAGACTTATTGTTTGGGGTTTGGCATTGCATAACAGTTTTAAGATGAAATTTACATGAAAAAAATATTTTTGAGTTCTAGTCCTATATAAGTGATATATAGTTCTATTTGTTTCTTCTTTTTTAATTGTGGTTAAAAAAAAAACCACAAAATTTACTGTCTCAACCAGTTTTAAATGTATAGTTCAGTAGTCACTAGTGTTAAGTATATTCATGTTGTTATGAAACAGATCTCCAGAACTTTTTCATCTTGGAAAACTGAAACTCTGTAAACTCTGTACCCTTTAAACAACAACTCCCATTTCCACCTCCCTCCAGTACCTGGTAACCATTGTTCTATTTTCTGTTTCTCTGAGTTTGACTACTTTATATACCTCGTAAGTGGAATCGTAGAGTACTTGTTCTTCTGTAACTGCCTTATTTCACTTAGCGTAATGTCCTTAAGTTTCTTCCATGTTACAGCATGTGACAGGATTTCCGTCTCTCTCTGTTTGTTTCTTCTTATTTAAAAGTGTTCAACCTTTAAGTGCATAACAGAGTTTACATCTGCCCCCTTCTGGAATAATCTCTTACTGAGCCGTGACTGGGGTTTCTATAGTTGTAAGATTGAGGGAAGAAACTAGATCCCTAAAGGTCTTACCGGAGCCAGTAAGCTAACCTTTGGGGGCGCTTCACGTCAAGTTTTCACGTGGCCCAGACTGCACCCCCTTATAGACATGCAGACTTATTGCCGCATTCACAACAGGAGTTTTGTACCTCAGAGAAGCCGTTTCGCCTCACCTCCTCCCCATAAGCACGTGGTACATCACACTGCTTCTGTAAGGATTTGTGTACAACAGTTTAAATCGTTCCTAGAACCAGGTGAGTAATTTGCTTTGAATTTCATTCTTACTAAGCTTTTCCATTTTGCAGGCAGATTGGCCCAAGGACATTGGTATGGTCTGAGAAAGAGCAGGTGGAAAAGTCTGCTTACGAATTTTCTGAGGTTCGTCATAAAGTTACCCTTTTTAATAACTGTGGTAGATGGTAGATTTAAGATTTTGAGTATGAAATGCGGTGCTTTTAAGTAATGTGGTAAAAGAATCAAATAGTATATCTTATTTTAGGTGTTTGCAGTTGATGCATTTTTGGGTATCATTTTCATTTAAAATAAGCACCATTAACTCATAGCCTTCACAGAAAGCAATGTACACTTTTAAGAAATTTATTATGGCAATGATTAAGACATACAAATATATATACATTAATTTTCCAGACTGAATCTATGCTTAAAATTGCAGAAGATCTGGGAGGCCCATATATTTGGGGGCAGTATGACCTATTGGTCCTGCCGCCATCCTTCCCGTATGGCGGCATGGAACATCCTTGCCTCACTTTTGTAACCCCTACTCTGCTGGTAAGTGTAAATTTTTCTTCATTTGAAGTTGACGTTTCCTCAAACATAAACCTAGGTATGAAGAACCTTAGACTCCTAATAATAAAAAGACTTTTTTAAATAATAAAAGGCTTTTAGGGCTTCCCTGGTGGCACAGTGGTTGAGAATCTGCCTGCCAATGCAGGGGACACGAGTTCGAGCCCTGGTCTGGGAAGATCCCACATGCCACAGAGCAGCTGGGCCCGTGAGCCACAATTACTGAGCCTGCGCGTCTGGAGCCTGTGCCCCGCAACGGGAGGGGCCGCAATAGTGAAAGGCCCGCGCACCGCGATGAAGAGCGGTCCCCGCACCGCGATGAAGAGTGGCCCCCACTTGCCGCAACTAGAGAAAGCCCTCGCACGAACCGAAGACCCAACACAGCCAAAAATAAATAAATAAATAAATAAAGTAGCTATAAAATTTTTTTTAAAAAAGGCTTTTATTTATGTAACCCTTGTTTCTTATTTGACTGCTCATTGTGATTATTATCATCACCTCAACTTTCTAAAGAAAATAATTTGGCCATTTGGGAGAAAAGAATATAGTGTTCAAGGTGCTTTGGGGTGCTGGGGGAGGGAGGGCTGTGTAACAACAGTCTATTGATGAATTGTGTGTCCAAAGAAACTATACCAGTTACACTTGGCATATAGGTACTGGTTAAAAAACAAAACAAAACTCAGTTTACCATAACTAGGAAAGAATTAGCCCACAGTATATAGCTATATATTATATGCCTTTGTTCGCTACTTTAAATCCTTCCTAGAACCAAGTGGGTAATGGATTAGCAACTAAATAAGTAAAACACGCTATAGGACACTACAGACTTTTCTTAAATATACTGCAGGTAATAAGGAGAGAATGAAGGTACCTAAGAGTGAATAAGAGTGGATATAAAAAAATAGAAGAGGAGAACTGTTTCCTGCAAGTTAATTAGAGACAGGTATACTGGTTCCTGTGGTATTGGAAAAATTCCCAAGATTAGGGAGAGAAAGAATAATGCTATGTTTTAATCCTGCATTTTAAAAAATTTCTTCAGTACATGTTGCTTTTGAACTCTTTGGAGTGCCACAGCAGAAATACAGTGGACCATAAATGCTGGAATACTGTGTCTTGACATAGGCAGTCTTTTAGATATAGTCTGTAATTTGATTTCTGAAATACTAAGGTAATTTTCTTCTTTTTTAGGCAGGTGACAAGTCACTCTCCAACGTAAGTGAAAATTTATTATCATGGTCTTATCCTCAAGAAGTATTAAGTCAAGTGATTTTAAAATATCCATTGTGTCATTATATTGAAGACATGATTATAAAAGATAACCTGGGGATTCTAGTTGCAAGACATTACTACATAATCAGTAGGATTTAACAGATTTAAGAACATTTTATGGTTTGATCTCTTCATATGTTTATGAAATATTTTTTAATGGAGTGATGTATCCATTTATTATTTTCTAAATAATATTTTGTTTCTAATTTTGTAAACTATACTATACTTTTTTTTATCTTTGGCTAAATTGTGATTTTTTTTTTTTTTTTTGCTGAACTGAATAATTCTTTGAATATCTTAGCTAATGTTAAAAAAACTTGAACAATGTGGAAAAAAATAAATTGAACAACGTGGAATTGGAAGAACTAGAATGCTTACATAATGAGTTATTTTAGGTTAAGATAATCAATTTCACCATTAATCACTTCCACTATTTCCTTTAGGTTATTGCACATGAAATATCTCATAGTTGGACAGGAAATCTAGTGACCAACAAAACTTGGGATCACTTCTGGTAAGATTTATTATTATTATATCTTTATTGGTTCTTGTTATTGATTTCTTTCCCTGCCTTCCACCACCTTGAATTGTTTTGTGTGTATACCTTTGTTATCATCTCTTTGGTAGACAGGGATTTTTTTAAAATTCTGTAATACTTATCACAATGTCAGGTAGAATAGAGGTTTTCAGTTGATGCTGTTTAGTTCCTGGTATGGTCACATTTTAATACATGGACACACAAAACCAGAGCCCTGGCTTCATTTCCCCTGCTTCCATCTTCTGGGCTGGGCTTCCCATTGTTCTGAACTGAATGCAAGGAAGCCACGCAGAACAGTCTGCTTAGACTTGAGTATTCATACTTTACAATTGCTTTGCTCTGTAGAAACACCAAAAAGAAAATATCTTGTTGATTGCAGTGCCTTTTTCTCTCAGCTGTGTCAGTGTTTTTATTTTTCAATTATTTTCAGGTTAAATGAAGGACATACTGTATACTTGGAACGCCACATTTGTGGACGGTTGTTTGGTGAAAAGTTCAGACATTTTCATGCTCTGGGAGGATGGGGAGAACTCCAGAATTCGGTAAATGAGTCATACTTTTAAAAGCATTCATCCCAAGTTGTGTAGGTGTTCAAAAATTCAGATTGTAAAGCAGCTTTACTAAGTAGCAGTAAGAAAGTCATTTTTACCAGTGTGGGAAATCAAGCAGATACTGGTGTGATGTTCTGTTGTTACCTGTTAGTCATTATCCTGTGTAAGGTCATGTTCATGACCAGTAGGACCTCACTGGGGCTTTGCAATAATATAGTTGGCTACTCTGTTTGAATTTTATTTGGTGTATTTATGTCATTTTTAAATGCTCTCTCCTGAGAGCTGAATTTGCTAACCAGGCATTAAAACATTTTTCTAGTCATTTATTGAGCAAGAAATATCACGGAACCTTACGCTAGTAGGCATTCCATTAATAGACTTCCAGAAATGTGTACTAACATATCCTACAGTTTCCAGTCTCTAGTTTAAGTTCTAAATTCCCCTAAAGTTATGCCACTGAGTGTAGTAAAACTTCTTACTAGCTTGTGTACATGATGGTAACCAGACTTCATATTTGAACATTCCTCTAATTTTGCGTCTCACAGATAAAGACTTTTGGAGAGACACATCCCTTCACCAAACTTGTGGTTGATCTGACGAACGTAGACCCTGACGTGGCTTATTCTTCAGTTCCCTATGAGAAGGGCTTTGCTTTACTCTTTTACCTTGAACAGCTTCTTGGAGGACCAGGCAAGCAGTTGGCATTTTCTGATTTTTTTGTTTTGAGGGTAATAGAAAGAATTTTTAACTGTTGCTTTTGCTCCGTTTTATCCTTCCCGTTCATTTTTTATGTAGCTGCTAAAGAAATCTGTATCGTTTTCTAATGTTACCTCTCTACTTAAAACCTTGACTAACCTCTGCATTCTAAATTATGCTGCTTGACTTAAAAAAAGCTCGTCAGTATTTTAAAAATTAGGAAACTAGTATGTGCTCATTGAAAAAAATTTTGTGTGGTACAGAAATTTGTAAGAGTCATAAGTGAGGGTCCTTCAGTTTGGTGTGTATGGCTCCAGATCTTTTTCAAAGTGTAAGTGAACAGACATATATAGATATATATACATATAGTTACTTTAATTACAGAAAATGGATCATACTATATATTTCTTCTACATTTATTTTTTAATTCAACAATATTTTACATACATCCTTCCATGTCAGAACTTACAAATCTATCTTGTGCTTTTTAATGCCATCATAGTATTTCATTATATTTGTGTGCTAAGTTTATGTAACCGTCCCCATTGGTGGGCATTTAAAAGTACTCTCCTTAGTCAATGGACTTTGAATGCCCTCCCTCATCTGGATCCATTCTGTCTGTCCAATCTTATTTTCCTCTTTTCAAGTTATACAAAGATCATTGGTTTTGGAACTTGTGTTGTGTATTCCTTTTTTGTGTCTTGTGTCATTCCCTTACCTCTAATTAGGATTTCTCTTCTGCCTTCCACCAAATTACATATGTTCTTCAAGGTACAGCTTAAGTCCTACCTCTGTTTTTGAACATTCTTTTACTCTTAAAGTCTTCATTGGTTTCCCTATTTTCTGAACGTTCTCTGTTCTCCGTGGTTTGGTACAATGCAAGGCACCCAAAAATGTGTTAACTAATTACCTTTCTATTAATTGACTTCTTTTTTCTTTTCTTCTTTTTTAAAAACTCTTAGAGGTTTTCCTAGGATTCTTAAAGGCTTATGTTGAGAAATTTTCCTACAAGAGCATAACCACTGATGACTGGAAGGATTTCCTGTATTCCCACTTTAAAGATAAGGTTGGATTTTAAAACCTTTCTTATTGTGCATGCTCAAGATATCTTCATTTAATGGCTATTTGTTAGGTTGATTTGAATTACTTAATAGTAGTATTAGTTTAGAATTTAAGTTCAATCTTTCATTCAGTGTTTTCCTGTTTAAAATGTGATCTCAACAGTATGAACTAATGTGTAGAATTTTCCTATTTCAGAGCAATCTACAGTGGTATGTTTCAGAAACTTGTGCGTGTACTTAATTTTCCTATTTTAATTATTTAAAAGAACATTACTGATTAACATAAATTTATTTTAGAAAAGAGACTTAGAAATTATCTTGACATGTCAGTGTAGACAAAATTATAGATTTGAGGTCCGAAAAGTCAGTTTTAGATTTTTTTTTTTTTTTCAAGAGAAAAGATTGTTCAGTAGCAAACTGGGTGTTCCTTCTGTTCTCAGGTTGATACTCTAAATCAAGTTGATTGGAACGCCTGGCTGTACTCTCCTGGACTGCCCCCTGTGAAGCCCAAGTCAGTACTTACCTACTAATGCTTTTCCTTCTCCTTCTCCTAAATCCTAGAGCTCCTCAAAATATCTGAAAGGGTTTTATGCCTTCCTTAAGCTATTACTAGTTTGTGATGAGAGTTGAGTTCTTAGGAGTTAGAACCTTAACCCTGAGGTCAAAAAAGTCATTTCGATGATATTATAAATATAAATTAGTTCAGTTCACTGCAGGTAATTATCGAGTGCCTCCTTTCTGCACAAGGATGGTGAGAGAAACAGAAAAGAAAAAGATATTGCCCTTTCCTTGAAAACGTTTGCAGTAAGAAAAATAACATAGAAACATCATGTTCCTCATTACAGCAGTGTCGTAAGTTACCACCCTCACTTCCAGAGGAGGCACGTGAGGCTTAGCTAGGGTAACGTGTCTTGCTGAATGCTGCACAGCAAGTCATGAGAGTTGAGATTCAAATCCTCGTCGTCGTAAACGCTCCATTACACTGTCTTTTAAACTAAACACCTTCCTCAAATCAGGGACCTGAACTCTGGTCTTCCAAGAATCATATTAGGAGGTGCTAACTACCCCATGTTGCATCCAGGAACTTGCTGCTCCCTCCACCCTGAGTACTCTTTACCCACTTAATTCCAATCGCAACTCAAGAGCCACTTCTTCACGAAAGCATTCCTTGACTTCTCTAACTAGGTCAAGTCTCCCGTTTCGGGTTTCTTGGTGCTGTGTGTCGCCTCTTCACGGCTCCACAGTCGTAATCTTAGATTTGTGTGAGTGATTATTAAGTCTTTCTCCTTCACTACGTTGAAGCACCATGAGAACAGGGCTCATACCTGATTCACTCATTACTTTTCTTAGGACCTTGCCCTAAGTAAGGGTTGCTTCCGCTCCCTGAGCTAATCCTTATTTAATTTTTTTCATTACAATGAGAAGGAAGTTTCAGGCACCAAGAAACAGACCAGCCAAAGGTCTTTTTTTTACTCTCCTGGTGTTCCTTATGAAATCGGTGCTAAGTCATGTTCTAATTGAAGGTGATGAACTGCCTGCACAGTCAAGGACCTCTGGTCCCACTTGGTCTTGAGGGCAAACAAAGGGCTTGCCTACTGTCCACAGCCTACTTCATGAAGATAAACTGGAAGCTGATTCAAAGAAGGTCACTGCTTTGACCCCTTTATTATCTCCCCCAGGGCACAAACTCTCTGAAAGCAAGTTCAGTGGTCACTTCTAATCAAAACTTACCTCATTTAGGCCCTGCGGGGCAGGTACCCCTCTGTTCTCTAACAGATACGTTTCACAGCAAGTAAGCATGACTTATGGACAAAGAGGGATGTTTTACAAGAATTTTGCACACATTACATGGTCTCTTCCATTGCTGCAAAATGTATGATTTGTTTTCCAAGTTGAGAACACATAAACCTTAGCATAACTTGCTCTGCTTAATGGTCAGAGTTCGTGAATTCTGCTTTCTTCTGAAAAGAGAGGATCAAAATCACATGATTTCGGAGTCTCCCAAGGGTGTCACTGTTATTTCCCCATTGTCTAGAACAGTGCCTATCACATAGCAGTTGCTCGCAGATCTGTTGGATGTTTAGATGGTTGGAACGACAGAAAGGAAAAGCCACGAGAGCAAGGACTTTGTGGTGTTTACCATGTTGTCCTGAGTGCCTGGAACTGTTCCTGCCATCCGGGAAACAATACGCTCAACTCAGCCCCAGCCCCTTCAGCATACACTGCAGAAGCATGTGACGGTCTCTGCTGAGATGTTTGGCATTCTCTCCAAAGAATAATCCAGGGTTTCATTAATTTGGTATCCAGTTGGATTTCTGTGTTCTTAGAGGATACCAGTAATCTTTAAGTCAGGTAGAAGATTTCCTATTTCCATCACTCTGGAGTTGTTTATCTTTATTTTCAAAGAACTTGGAAATTTAAGTATGTTCTGTAACTTCAAAATGGCATTGATGCAAAAGCATGTGCCTTTTTATAAAATGTAATCTCTAATATTCTGAATCTTTGCAGTTATGATATGACTCTGACAAATGCTTGTATTGCCTTAAGTCAAAGATGGATTACTGTGAGTAGCAATGTATGATTTTTGACTCCTTTTTGAATTGTACAAATGTGTCTCTACTCAATGAAGTGGGGGAGTGGTGCTTTACTTATGAACTCATGTATTTGGAGTTATTACTCCTAAGTCAAGTTTATCCAAAATGATATTATACCAGCCCTCAATGTGTAAAGTTAAGTTTGGAGGGGGAAAACAAATGGATGTTGATGGTATTAGTTCTGATTTTTCTTGCTCTTAAAAGGGAAAGGGGTGGGGGAAATATAGGCCTCTTAGAGGAGAGTAAGTGATTTTTAGGAAAGATGAATGGGCTCTTAGAAGAATAGATAGGGAAGTATGATAGTTTGCACCAAAGTTTGTCTGGGTGTGGAGAATAAGAGAGAGGAGTAGAAAGCTCCAGGTTTTGGGAGACCCATTAAGGGTCAGAGGAAGGAAGAGAAACCAAATCAGGAGTAAGGCAAATCGGGAAAATGGAACAAGAAACCATGGCAAAAGATACCCTAATTTTAAATAAAATATAAACATCTTTTTGGAGATTCTCATAACATCATAACAAAGTTAGAGCATTACTGACTTTTTAGATCTAAGTTCAAGATTTTTTTGTAAGCAAATATAAAATCTAACAACTTCTTATCAGAGCAGTAGGCTGGTTGTACACATATGTACCTCCTCTGTCAATGCTTTGCCCTCCCCATCTCATCCTTCTCTCCTCCCATCTTGCCCTGCCATGTAACCATGACCATGAATTTTGGTTTATCATTCCCCTGCTCTTTGTTTTTACCACTAATAAATATATCCTCAATAGGTAGTTTAAATTTACATGTTTTTGAGCAGAGAATGAGATCTGTAAGTTCTAATATTATGGTGAGGTTCTAAAGAGGGAGGAAGTTCTGATATTAAGGGTGTTTTGAAGGGGGAGGAAGATGTAAAATAATGATTCTTTACAAGGATGTATATGCATACATTAAATTTTCTGGAAAGATATACATATTAATATAGGTTCCTGAGGAGTGGGACTTGGAGACAGGGAGCAAAAGCAAAGGAATTTTTCATTTGGTCCTATTTGATTTTTTTTTTTAACCTTTGCATATATTTCTTTTAAAGTTAAAAGAAACCCTAGTTAAAAACTATTTTAAAAGATTTTTAAAATACTTATTTTGATAAGCTTTTTTTAATGTTCCTCAATCATTTCCTCAAAGATAATTCGCAACGAATCCTAAATTGAAAAGTACAGACCCTCTTTTTTTTTTCCTTAAATGATTTCCAAGATTAAGTGGGGAAAATAGAATGTGTGAAGATGAAGGGAAAGATCTGTTTGTGGCCTTACGAGTTCATTAGTGTGATATTTAAAAGAATATGCAATTTGATTATTTACCCAAATTTTCGAATTGACCTATAAATAGTTGACATGCTTTTTGTAGCATTTCTTTGCTTTGGAAATCTATATATAGTGAATTGTACAGACGTTGTCAAAAGTTTCCTCCACTGTTACTATTAATAGTCTAATTTTTCTTAAGTAATATAGATTTAGGAGTCATATCAGCTCTTTAAGTTATAGTGACGCCATCTCAGAATGATTAAAATAGCTAACGTTCAAATTTATTTTTTATAGTCTTATGCATCCTTGTATTTCTCTTTCTTAACTTTTACTTTTATGTCAGATAAACCAATACATATTATTGAATCGTACATGAATGGCAGTAATCAGGCAACATTTATTTCAGGGCAAAGAAGATGATTTAAATTCATTCAGCTCAGCAGACCTAAAAGACTTCTCTTCTCATCAGGTGAATGAATTTTTAGCACAGATGCTCCAGAAAGTAAGTACTAGCTCAAAATATTAGAAATTAAAATGGGCATAAAGGCACAGCATTTATGGTTGAACCCCACTTGGAAAAAATATCCATGTGGAAACTAACAGAAAAAATGGTTTGGTAAAATCCATTCGTTTATTTAAAAACATTTATTGAATGCCTGCTATGTTTAGTTTTGTGCTGAATATAAAAATACATAAGAAAGAAATATGCCGGGTCCTCAAAAAGTTTATAATCTAGTAGGAAAAGTCACAAGTGCAAAATTTAGCAATAAAAGGAGGGATTTTAGGTGTCATTTGAGAAAAAAGCGAAGAAGGACTCCCTTCCAACTGGGGTAATCAGGAAGGATTTTGGAGGAGTGGGGCTTGATTTGAGAAGAGCAGAGTCAGCAGGGAGATAGAAATTCAAGTTGGAAGGAGCAGCAAGTGACAGAGCGTGGCAGGAGGAGGACGTCGTGGCCCTGGGAAAGAGGTTAATGAAGAGAACGCTAGAAAGACTGCTGGGATCTGATGTGCTGTGTCTTGAATGCCAAGCTAAGAATGTTAGATTTGATTCCAGGCAGTCGCAGAGGATTTAACATTTTTAACAAGAGAGTCATCTGATGAAATGATGGATTATGACGACTATTCCGCTGGTGTTGGGGAGGCTGGATTGACATGAGGAACGCTGGGGGTGAAGTTAGTTGGGAGACTCACAGGAGTACAGGACAGGCAGGAGGGAGCTGGCGGGAAGGGAAAGAACAGGGCAGTGAGAGGGAGAACACATAGCACGGAGCATGGGGTTTGGGGACTGACTGGATTGGGGGTTAACGGGAAGGAGTCCAAGCAGATTTGAAGGTTTCAAAGCCAGGTAACTAAAAGAATATGCGAAGCTGCGAGGAGATGGGAGAGGGAGATAGTGATGGGGTCTTTACTATTACATGACAGGGAGCTCTTAGGTCTAAAGACCTTGAGAGGGATGGAAGAAGACTTTGAACAGAATTTCCTATGGAACTGATGCAAAATGAGGAACGGGGGGGCTTCCCTGGTGGCGCAGTGGTTGAGAGTCTGCCTGCCAATGCAGGAGACACGGGTTCAAGCCCTGGTCTGGGAAGATCCCACATGCCGCGGAGCAACTAGGCCCGTGAGCCACAACTACTGAGCCTGCGTGTCTGGAGCCTGTGCTCCGCAACGAGAGAGGCCACGACAGTGAGAGGCCCGCGCACCGCGATGAAGAGTGGCCCCCGCTTGCCACAACTAGAGAAAGCCCTTGCACAGAAACGAAGACCCAACACAGCCATAAATAAATAAATAAATAAATAAATAAAGGAGTTCCTTTAAAAAAAAAAAATGAGGAAGAGGAATTTAAAGCAACGGGAGTCTTAGAGAACCCATTAGTGCATGAAGCCATCACGGCGGTTTCACACATTTCTGTAGCCCCGCCTGCCGTGTGGCCTGGAACCACGAAGAGAGAAAGCATGATGGGCTGACTGGCGAGCAGGCACAGCACACATTGGGAAAGTAACGAGGTGACCTAGGAGGTGACATTAACCGGCTGGCCTACCCAGCTGGACTTGGAGATTGGTTGAAACGAAACAATCTGGGAAGGGTCCAGCAATCAGTGAGAGCCGAGTGTGGGTGAGCGTTCTGTTAAGACGCGGTAGCGGCTGGAGCGGGAGGTTTCCATCTACCTCCTGATTCCTCCGCCTGCATCCCGCGGGCACCTCCGGCGCTCCGCCTGGCCAAACTGAGCGCTGCTTTCTCTCCTTCACCCAAGCTTGTTCTCCCTTTAGCGCGGGTTAACCTGGGCACGGGAGTTTATGAGCCCCCTGAAACTGTACATACAACTTTGTGTTTATACGGTAAATGTATCCCACCCCCCCTCAGCAAAGTGTCCGTATTAGTAATCAGATTCTGAAAAGGGTCTGTAATATAAAAGTTTAAAAACTGCTATTTTGTAGGGGTATAGATCATTCAAAAGGGATTTCGGAGGAAACATACAAAGATAAAGCTGGGGGAATCACTGAGGAAAAAAATTAACTGTGATTGAATCTGGAGAACAGAATAAATTTAAGATATTTAAGGTATAAGGAAGAACTTGAAAGACTCTGGAGAGGTTCGGAAAGTTAGTATTTACATATACCAGAAAGTCTGAAGAGAGTACTTCTCATTTACCTCTCCATGTACCTAGCAAATTAAATTATCCCTTGGCTCCTAGTAGAATATCCTTATTCAGAATAAATTTGCACAAAATTTATTTTAGTGTGCATTTGTTTCTTTCATTTTTATCTAACTTATTTCTATTTTATAAAATATTGAGGATTTTAATCTGGCTAAGAATTTCTCTCCAGCTCCTTTCTTCCAAGGAATCCTGTTGAAATGATACATTATACTTCTTTATTTTGCTCTAGGCACCTCTTCCATTGGGGCACATAAAGCGAATGCAAGAGGTGTACAACTTCAATGCCATTAACAATTCTGAAATACGATTCAGGTACATCATTTTAACTTGTCTCTGTGGAAGAAAGTGGAAAACTAGTTTAAAAAGCGGAGAAAGGGAAAGCAGCATATGAGACATACATGAGTCTTGAAAAATCTTTTTCAAATTTACTGCATCTATATACATAATTATAATGGTCTTTAAGGAATAGTTGCAATATCTGTAAGATGATAGTACTAATTTTTTTGTTAGAATTTATTCTAAGCTTCTCTTGACTTTAAAAAAATTAGAATTAAGGATTCATTGGTAAATAGGCATTCTTCCTATTGGACTCTGAAATGGGAATAGTTAGAAATCTTTGATTCTGTTCATCTTTCTTAATTCAAATTTGTAGCGTGAGCTTAAATCAAAGTTTAATTCCTTCCGAAATTGCATATGTAAGGTCTATGAGCACCTACATAATCCAAACCTTTTAAAACATATGATCTTTTTCAAGAACAAACTCTTCTTCTTTCTCTTCTCCAATTATTGAATGGTATGTATAAGGATTTGAGATTCTCAGAATAAAGACATAATATAAAGTGGTGTACAGTGTAACTATAATGGGATTATTCATCATTACAAAAGTAATTTTCAGATATACCTGTCATTTCCTGCTTCTTCCTCCTCATTTCCTACCCTATACCCCCTAAAAATCCTCCTTTTAGATGGTTACGACTCTGCATTCAATCGAAATGGGAGGAAGCAATTCCTTTGGCTCTAAAAATGGCGACTGAACAAGGAAGAATGAAGTTTACACGACCCTTATTCAAGTAAGAACCAAGTCTCACTATGCTTTGACTTTATATAAGGAATGGGGAAGAAAAATCTTAAACAGATGTTTTTAATGTTGCTAAAATACTTTGTAAAATGCAATCTAAAAATAATATTTTTAAATCTGTTAAGGATTATAGATACAATTTTGGAATAGGAATTAACACTTCTAAATATTTAAAATTTGAGATGATTTCATTAGTTTTTTAGAAGGATTATATATGGATTACCTATTATGGGCCAAATAGGGTTAGACCCTGGTGAAAAGGAAATAAATCAAAGATAATCTTATATACACAAAAAGATCTTTAAAAGCAAGTAGAAGATAATTGATGAGTAGGGAAGGACAAGAAAAAAGTGTCTGAAGTTAAATGCAAGAAGGATCAAACAGGTAAAGCCAAACCTTTTTGATTCAAATGTTGCAATAAGGTAGAATAGGTTGCTTGACATATAATAAAGGAATGCTTGGTAAAAGTGAAAAAAGTTGTATCTTGGCCACAAGATACAATTTAAGAATATCTCGGTGAAGTTGTTTTGACTGTGAATTTGGCAGGAATTCTGAAAAAAATATAACCAACACATAAATATCTATTATTAATCTGTTTGCTTTGCAAGTATAATAAAATTTGCCGAAATAAGTCATTATCCATCTTTCTTTCTTTTTTTTTTTTTTTTTTAAATGCAGGGACCTTGCTGCCTTTGACAAATCCCACGATCAAGCCATCCGTACCTACCAAGAGCACAAGGCGTGTATGCACCCCGTGACTGCCATGCTTGTGGGGAAAGATTTAAAAGTGGATTAAGGACCTGTCCATTGCTGATTTCAGACATTTCTCTTTTTAAAATTGAATTCATAAAGAAATACAAAATTTCAGCTCACATTGTAACTAAAAATGTCTTTTTAGTTTTGGCTTTTTATTGTTTGGTCAGTGATCTTTTTTTTCATAAATAAAGCTGATCTATCTCCTCTCCCACCCCTGGTGGCATGTTCTTTGTAAAGTGAATTTTAGCAAAGCTTAACCTTTTGATTTATAAATGTTGATTTTTTCATTAATTTCATATTCATTTTCTCCCACTATGGTCACAAGATATGTCAACGTGTTATTTACCTCTTATTTTAAGCTCTTTAATTTGCATCTGTTGCACACCAAAAATTCAACATAATTAGGATTTTGCTTTTTAAATAACCTTAAAGATGAATACTTGGTTAGATTTGCTCATCACCCAGCTGGTGGACATAGGATGAATTCCCCTACCAAAATGTATAAACTAGTGGGAGTGCTCTGCTTCTCATACCCGGATCCACCTGCTGTCCTGTTTTCCTGACTTTAGGGTCAGTTGGCCAACCTGAATACCACTGCTTCTCCCCTCAGTTATACCTGACAGTCTATTCAACCAGCCTTATCTCCTTAGTGGTCAGCAAACATTCTCCATCCATAAACAGCATACAGCACAGAGAAAGAAAGAGTTAAAAATAACAACAACTTTATCCAAGTGAGAGAGTAACAAAGAACCCCTATGAGTGTAATGCAGTGCCCCAGGGTGCCTCAGCACACAGTTTGGGAACCACTGTTGTATTAGTTAGGATTCTTTGACTGTAAGTGACAGCAACCCCAATGACTAGAAGTCAGAAAGGGAAAAGGAGGATTATATGAAGGATACAGGGTAGGGGGAGGTTACCAGAATCTGAGGACGGACAGAAGGGAACTGACACTAGGACAGCAGAGACATCAATACTCTTATCTCCCATTTCTGTCTCTCTGGTCTACATTGTATAGTCTGGCTACCCCAGCTTTACTGTTGCCAATAGTTCTTACCACATGGAGAGATCGTCTCAATTCCAAACTCCCGAAGGTGAGACTCTGACCTAGCTTTGGTCCACCCCTGGCCAAATAAACTCTTGCAAAGAGAAATAGTGTCTTAGAGCATAAATGTGGGTGGGGGCATATCATTGTTAAATACCCTCCAGAAGTGCTAATGTAGTATTTAAAAAAAAAAAGTCTTAAATAGGAGCAAACACCCTGGCCCTTCCTGTAATCCTGACTTCTCCCCTGTTCTCACTCTCCCAAATGGTTCTCTCCTTTTGGACATGTTTCTACACTGCAGTGTGCTTCTATTTCTCAGGCTCTGCTCTCACTTGTCTCCACGCCAGGAATATCAGAGGAGAGAGTTCAGCTCCAATCCCTGGTATATAATCACAGTTGAAGTGATTAGACTTTAGCAAATCCATGGACCCAGATGATTCTTTTGGAGGCTTCCCCCGCCCTATAAGTGTACCCCATACTCTAAGCTAATGTCATTTTTCAGTTACACTGATTAGTGATACTGAAAGTGAATTGGGGCAAGGGATGCTTGAGGGTGGTCTTGAAGGACGCTATGAAGGAGGAAGAAGGCGCTAAAGACAAATGTTTGTAGGGATTCACCTGGGGTCCACTCAGTAGAGTCTACACTTACTTCAGCTAATGAGCATATGTTGAATGTCTTTGTGCCAGGCTGGATATACACATAATTTCTGGGTGAACAAAAATAAGTAATTTCTACATAATGCTAAAGAAGTAAAGCAACCCAGAGAAGGGCCACTTAGCCCAGCTGAAGCGTTTAGGGAATGCTTCCTGGAGAAGAGAAGGCCTAAACTGAGTCTTAAGGAATAAGAAATATCTAGCCAAGCAAAGAAAGTTGGAAGTGTTTTCCATCTGGGTGAAGAAAGAATAACATAAGTAAAGGTATTGACTTATGGGTTTTTTGTGTCATGAATTTGGACAGAGCCAGTGGAAATAGCTTGTCTCTGCTCCACGGTGTCTAGGGCCGGAGCTGGGAATCCTCAAACAGCTGGGCATGACTCAAATTGCATGACTCAAATTGTATGATCAGGCGGCTTCTTCCCTCACATGTCTGATGTCTGGCCTGGGATTACTCAGAAACTGGGCTCAGCTGGGGCCAGCAACTGGAGTGCCCAAGTAGTTTGGGTTTTCTCATAGCACGGGGGATAGTTGGACTTCTTATTAATCTTCTTTATACATCTGCATTCATCACCAGAGAGTAAGCACCGTGAAGGTGGAGGATGTATCTTATTTCATTCCTGGCACCTAGCATAGTGCTTGGGACGTAACAGGCATTCAAGAATTATGTGTTGGATGAGGTAATGGAGGAGGACAGAAAGTTAAGGTTCTTCACATCTAAGGGCCTCAGTTTTCTGAGATGTAGTTGGTAAGGGCTTCCTCTGAGAATTAGAGGAGGTGGCTATTGAGAAGGTCCTTGAGGAGGGGGGTGACTGTTTGGGGAACTCTCTAAGGGGGAGGGGCATTAGGAGGCAGGGCCACCATCTACCCATCACAAGACTTTCTGTAGCAGAGCCTGCCTCTCTGGGTGAACACAGACGGAAGTTTATTGTGATAACCCCGGGGGTGGGGGACGGGTGGCGGTTTATTCAGAGTGTAGGAATAGGGTTAGGGTTATAAAGGAATTTCAAAGTGCTGAAGAAAGTGGTCCAGGTGAGTAACTAGGGGACCAGCTTCCAAGGAAAGTAAGGGAGAAAGCCAGTGGGAAGTGCAAAGAAGAAGGAACTGACCGGAAGCCAGGTTCAAAGGCAGAGATGACTGACGTAAGGGGAGAACGGGAAGGCGAGGAGGCTGTGGTCAGAAGGTGGGGTACTGGAATTTAAGATTTCTTATGTGGATGAAATTCAGGGGATGATGAATTCCAGAGTGCGGTCAGGATGTGGGTGGCTGAAGTGCAAGTTTTAATGAAGCACAAGGAGGGGCAGCTCTTTCTTTGTACACTTCCCCGGGGAAGGTTTCAGAGAAGGACGTTCTGGGTGTGGGTGTTTTCTATGATATCACAACTGTGTCTCTATTCCCAACAGGAGTCTGTTTTAGTGGAAACAGACTTTTCAGGATTTTTCCACTGGAATAATCCAATTTCTAGACACTGGCTTACTACTAAAATGCTGCCTAGTTAAAACAGTGCCAACATTTCCTTGATTCCCTTTTCATGCTCTTCAGAGTTCCTTAATACTAGTTAATGAATCGGGTGCAGGGAGCAGTAATCTGTGTTGAAGAAGCTTCCTTGGATTAGGGATATCCATTCAGGATACCACAATGAAAGAACATTTATAAAGCAATATAGGTATATATTAAAGTCCAAACAATAGTCATCACAAACACTTCCATAGCATTTCCATTGTACCAGGTGCTGCTCTAAGGGCTTTACATATACGAACTCACTTAATCCTCCCAAAAGCCCTTTGAAGTAGGTACTATTATCATCCCCATTTTGTAGGTGAAGAAACAGAGGCCCAGAGAAGTCAAGTAACTTGCCCAAATGTCACACAGCTGGGAAATGGCAGGACCAGGATTTGATCCCAGGTAGATACTGCAAACACTGCAGTGAGGAAATTAGCCCCTTTGCCTTTTGATGAGGAAACAGAGGCTAATCAATAACTTACTGCTCCAGGCTAATAAGCGGTGGAGCTGGAGTCCAAGCCACGGTGGCTGTCACCCAAATGGTGACCTTTAGTTGTGAAAATGACCTCTGGCCTTGCCCTCTCGCTTTGTGGAGGGACAGCTTCAGAAAACCTTCATAGTGGTAAGGGCAGAGTTGCTCAACACGTATTTGGGAATAAACAAATGCATGAAGATTGCCACACTCCCTGGTGTCACAGTTGGCCACCAATGTGAAGAGCATTTTACAGTTGAGTAATTCCAGATAAAGACAGGAACATGGTGTTTATAAGCTGCCCTTATTGGAGGAGAACGCAGACAGAAACCAGGGGAGGGAGGAATCAGGGCCCCTGCGGAGACAGGGCCAGCAGCAGGGTCGGCTGGCTCTAGGACCCGAGGGCGGGAGAACCCAGGCCTTGCTGGCAGCAGACCTGGACGGCAGGTGAAAAGGAGGCCTGCATCCCGCTCTCCTGCCCCTCGCTCAGCTGCAAAAATATCAAAGGGACACCGTGGGGCGCTCAATAAATATTTGTCCAATGCGTGAATGAGTAAAGGCAAGGGAGGGGGCGTGTTTTGAAAGCCCATCCCACTTCTCCCTATCAACCACACCTCGGTAGTCATTCCCGGATAAAACTCTCCCCTCCTGGTGACTGTCGCCAGCGGACGACCATGCCCAGGTATACAGTGCACGTGCGCGGAGAGTGGCTGGCGGTGCCCTGCCAGGATGCGCAGCTCACGGTGGGCTGGCTGGGCCGGGAGGCCGTACGGAGGTACATCAAGAACAAGCCAGACAATGGTGGCTTCGCCTCTGTGGACAATGTGAGCTTCCTCGTGCGCCGCTGCAAGGGCCTGGGCCTGCTGGACCACGAGGACCCGCTAGAGGTGGCCCTGGAGGACAACGAGTTCGTGGAAGTGGGTGAGTGGCCGGAGGGGAGGGGTGCGAATCACTCGGCCGGGCATTCCCGGGAGGGACGGTCCCTTGTCCTCCCCAGTTGGGGCGGGTTGGGGGGGGGACGGAGCCGGGATTCTCGCACACCCCTGCGAGGAAGGCAGGAGTCTTATCCACCTTTTACAACTGAGGCAGCCGGCTCGGAAAGGAGGAGACTTCTTACTAGTAGCAAAGACTAGATTTGAACTCAAGACCGCAGGGCTGAAGCCTTTTGCAGTTACTGAATCATTCTGAAAATCCCTTTGCCCTTCAAAAGAACCTCACCAGACTGGAGACCAGTAGCATAGATTTAAAACAAAATTAAATCTATTTTGTTTAACGAAACTATCAAATATTAAAACACATAGATTTAAATATTAAATATATTTAAAATATTAAATATTAAAACAATAGATTTAAAACAAAATAAAGCCGGTGATGGGGATGGAGGTGGGGTTGGATCTTGAACTTTCATTTAAACCCTTTCGTGAATGCCTGGCACCTACATCTCTGCCTTTTGCTCTCCTCCTTTGTAAATTTAAAAGCATGAGAAGTCGTTTTAAAGCAGCCATTTCTGTAGAATTTCGAAGGCAACTGAAGAGCCCTTTTCTTGGTTTACCAGTAACGCCAAAAGTGGCTCTCCACTGTGATCCCTAAGGGGTCTCTCTTGCACTCTTGTTTCAGTTATAGAAGGGGATGCCATGTCTTCCGACTTCATTCCATCGCAACCAGAAGGAGTTTACCTGTATCCTTTTCTGCAGGCTTGTTGGTCTGCTCTGGGGGCTACTGCTGCCAATGATGGGGCTGGGGCTTTTCCACACTACCCAGTATCTTCCTTTACCTGGCTACAGATACAGCAAATACCGGGAACCTGAAAAGGTAAGTTTCAAACCACTTCCTTTCTTTAAGAAAATTAAGTCGCCCCACCCCTCATTTAAGGAGGGAGAGGGCTAGCAAAATTTATGACCAAGCATCATTAAAGAGGACAGGGCTTTATCCAGCTCTGTGTAACAGGGAAAGGCATTATGCTTTTCCACTTCTAATTTTCCTTCCTCAACCTCCTCTTCAGCAAGCTGTCTTTGTAACTAGCACATTAGTGTTTGATAGTAGTGATAAAATCTCTGACGTGTCAGAGCTTAATTCTGCTTCAGGCTTCCCTACTCTTTTGTTTGAGCGACTAAGCTGTTTGCACTCATGGAGATTCCCTTCTTTTGTGCAGTACATTGCCTTAGATGGGGACAGCCTGACCACAGAGGATCTGGTCAGCTTGGGCAAGGGACACTACAAAATCAAGGTATGCTGGAGGGAGGGAGGGAAAGGACATCCTCTGAACTTTTTCGCGGCACGCGTAAATCTTTGACATGTTCAGCTCTGACCAGTGTTTTCCTAGCTCACCCCCACTGCTGAAAAGAAGGTGCAAAACTCCAGGGAAGTCATAGAAAGCATCGTGAAAGAAAAAACTGGTATCCTTTTCTCTTTGTATTACGCAGTTCTTTTTATAGGCTTAAAAAAATGCCGCCTGTGTCTAATTGTATAACGTCTGGTTTTTATTCTAGTTGTTTACGGCATTACTACAGGTTTTGGGAAATTTGCCAGAACTGTAATTCCTGTCAGTAAACTAGAGTAAGTTTGATTCCTCCCCACCAAACACACACACAGTCACATGCCAACTATTCTCATTTTGGAGATTTCTTTCAACAACAGAAATAATTAACATTTGCCCCAATTTACAAATAAGGAGGGTGAGGCTCGGATTAACTCACACATGAGTTGACATAGAAAACACAGGCTTGCTGGTTTCTTCCATTGCCCCATCATACCTATTCTGTCCCTCCAAAGATTTAACTATGTTCCCAGCTGAGGGAACATTTTCACGGTGAGGTATCTAAGAGGGTTTTTTTCTCTTTCTCTTCCAGGGAGCTCCAGGTCAACCTAGTACGTTCACATTCTTCAGGTAACTCACTCCAAACATTCAGGGCCTCCTAGATCTTGTTTGATTTGAATGAAGTGCAGTCGGTCCTCGGTATCTCCGGGTTCTGCATTCCCAGATTCAACCAGCCTGGGATGTTGGCTGAATCCACAGATTAGGAACCCACAGATGCTGAGGGCCGACTGTACTACATCACTTTATATAAGGAACTTGAACATCTGGGGATTTTGGTGTCTGCAGGGGGGTTGGGTTGGGGGCCCTGGAACCAATACCCGGATGACTGCGTAGCGCAGCGTCAGGCATCCTTTAACAGCGTCCAGAAGCTAGCGGATCCCAAGGAGTAGGTGCCAATTCTGCTGCCGGGGGGCGGAGAGGGGGGAAGCAGAAAGCATCAGACAAGACCACCTTTCAACTGAATCTCAGAAAAAGGAATGGGCCAGGTGAAAGGATGGGGTTGGGATGGGGGCGTGAATACCGTCGTGCCAAGAGGGTGATGCAGTCAGGGGACACGAAATTAAGGCTGGAACTCAGGGAGGAGTAGTTCGGGACAAGGTGAGATGGGAAAGTCTGTCAAGAATCCCATCAGACTGCAAGAGAGCTTGTGCTGAGGAGTCCGGACGCTATTCTAAGGGTATTGAGGAGGGCGGGGCGTTCACTGACGCTTCCAAGAAGGGGAAGTGAGAAGGCAAAACTGGATTCTCATATCTGTCTGGAAGATGAGACTTGAAGAAGCAAGACAATCAGGAGAGAAAGCAGTGCAACTATCTGAGCCAAGACGTGGAGAGAAATTTGAGATGGAGACGGCTGGGAGAAGGAAAAGATTTTGTTTTTCTTGGAGAAAACTTCAATTCTGTTTTGTAGGTGTTGGGAAACCACTAATCCCTGAGAGATGTCGGATGCTCTTGGCTTTAAGGGTCAATGTCTTGGCCAAAGGATACAGTGGCATTTCCCTGGAGACTCTCAAACAAGTTATCGAAGTATTTAATGGTAATGCAACAGATACCCAACTGACCCTCCGATGAGGCTGTGTGTGTACCACAGGTAGACTTGATTGACGGGGTGGTGAGAAATTGGTGAGAAGAGAAGACATAAACTAATGGAGATGAGTGGAAAACGAGCTTGGCAAGAAGGAGGTTAGCTAGATGGGGGTGCAAGGTAGGAGTGAGGCAGAGACTCTTACTCCTGTGGACTTTCACCCATTCTCTATCAGCCTTCACTTAGCATTTGGCATCTTTAAGACTAGAACAAGCCCCTTAAGTCTGGCCTTAAGTTCAGGGCTGGAGAGAACCTTGGATTCAGTGGTGTTTAAATGTGGTTAGAGAAGTTGCATCAAATCATCTGGGAAACATAACGATTCCTGGTTGTCCACCCCAAAGACCGATTCAGTAGTTCTGGTTGGTGCCTGGGAATCTGAAATCTTCATGCTCCCCAGGGGGTGGGATAGCCAGACGTGAATAACTGAAATTCAGTGTCTTACAAAGGTAGAAGAGAAATATGGAGATGAAAGGCTTGCTTGTGATCAGGAAGCTGTCTAGTGCCAAGATAGGAGGCAGCTCAACTCTTCGGAGCTTGCTTCTTGGGATAATTCTAGTGTGGAGATGAGATTTGACATGCGTGGGAGGCCATTGTCCCTTCCCACAAATAAGGATAAACATTCTAGGTCAGTGGAAACTTGGGGACTCTTTGGGGTGAAGGAGTGGGAGGAAAAGCAGGGCTGGGCTCACATAGAGCAAAACACATGCTAGATTTTCTGTGCTATAGGCACAAGTGACCTATAAATGTGATATGCCAATCAGTGAATAGCAATTGAATGAACAATATATAGTATACAAGGCTGTGCTGAACCAACCAGCAGTGATTCAACACCTATTTCTACTCCCACCCAGTCTGCCCGACTATAAGCCTAAAATCCCAGATAGTGCAACTTCAGCCGTGAATCCACCTGTGCTTTATGGGTGAGCCCAGGGTACCTCTGTGTCCTAGAGTTCTGAGAATTCCGCAGGGTGAACTATGACCTGGAAGCTGACCTGTGGATGGCACTGCTTTATCTTACTGACATTACGTAGCAGTTGGAAAAAAACTGCTATCAGTAGTCTGAGTTTACCTTGGAAATGTAGCCTCCTTTTTGAGTAACTTAATGGGTATTTCCTCCAAAACAGTACACATCCATGTATAAGTGCTGGTGAGGTGGCAGACTGGGTGACCAGGAATTGGGCAGAAGAGAAGAGAGCAAATTGACTATGACTTCACCTCCCCAGAGAACCCCTGTTAAAACCCTGGTGCACCTTATCTTTCTAGAACAATTTGTATTACTTTTTTTTAATGTATTTTTTTAAGTCTTTATTGAATTTGTTACAACATTGCTTCTGTTTTATGTTTTGGTTTTTTGGCGGCGAGGCATGGGGGATCTTAGTTCCCTGACCAGGGATCGAACCCGCACCCCCTGAATTGGAAGGTGAAGTCTTAACCACTGGACCGCCGGGGAAGTCCCTGTATTACTTTTCTAATGTAAACATTTACATGTTTTCAAACATTCTCCAATAGTTTTTAATGGCTACATACACCAATCAGTCCTATGAAAGTCTCTTAATTTCCTATTTGGATCATTTTAAACTTTATGTTCTTAGAAATAAGGCAGCAAAGAATAACAGCTAGCTCCTGATCACATCTTTAAGATACATTGCTAGAATTTCTAGAAATTTCTAGGTCAGATTAGAACATGCACAGTAACAGTAAACAAAGGGGCAGAGGACCAAGGAGAAGGAAGAAGTTAAGGGAAGAGGTAGTCATTATGGGGGTACGGGTTCCAGATCACCTTTCTTCCATGCAGTCTGACCTTAATTCTTTATGTACAGTGTTCTCCCACCCCCTTCACACAGCATATCCGAGCATGTCCTGGCTAAAACCTGTAACGCTTCCCGTTGTCCTTAGGATAAAGTCTAAACTTAAAGTGGCTTACAGAGAAAGCTTTGCTCCCAGGAGTGTCCTCCTTCCTTCCCTCCTTTCTTTCTCTCTTCCCTGCCTTTCTCTCTCTCTTTCTCCCCCTCTCCTTTTTCTTTCTATAGCAGTTCAGCCAGGTCCCTTAAGCATTAGTTGTGCTTGAGGAATTGTCTTTCCCTAAAGCGAGGATGGCCAGAATGAAGTGCTCTTGAAGTAACCTGTGCCTCCTTCTCTCCCAGCCTCCTGCCTGCCCTATGTTCCAGAGAAAGGAACTGTTGGTGCCAGTGGAGACCTTGCCCCACTCTCTCATCTTGCTCTTGGGCTAATTGGGGAAGGGAAGATGTGGTCTCCGAAGAGTGGCTGGGCTGACGCTAAATACGTAAGATTTTAATAACAGCTTCCACCTGCAGTAATTTCCCGAGGCTGGACACCAGGTGTCCTTGCATGCTTTCTAGCACTCCAGCCTTACAGCAGCCCAACAAGGGAACCACTGTTATCCCTATTCTATGGCTGTGACAACTGAAGCTTAGAAGTGTGGACAGAGTCAGGAGCTCAGCCGTAGCGCAGTACAGATGTCAAACTAGGCAAGGCTCTTAGCTTCCATATGCAACTGTCAGCCTTCTGGACTTGGTGATCACCTTGGTAAAAAGGTACAGCAGCCAGTGTTAATTGCGGGAATTTATTCTGCATCTAAAACATTTCCAGTGCCTATCCAGGAGGTCACATGTTGTTGCAGGTTTATTTACTTGCTGGTCTAATAGGTACAGAGCTGTGGATCATAGCACTGACTTATAACCTCTGGAAAGGAGGTTCCACTCCCTCCTTCCCCCCAAAGCTCTCATCTGGTGGCCAATCAGAAAGGCTTGTTTTTGATAAAGCTTTAACGTTTTCTTCATTCATCTCCAAATTCATCAGAGCAGCCCAAAGAATTGTTTGAAGTGTCGTCTCTGATCTCTTTCTGGGAGGTCCCCTAACAGTAACTGAAGGGGCAGAGGACCAAGGAGGAAGAAGTTAAGGGAACAGATAGTCCTTCGGGGGTTCGGGTTCCAGATCACCTTCCTTCTATGCAGACTGATCTTGATTATTTCTCTATGCACAGTGTTCCCACAACCAACTTCACACAGCAAATCCAAGCATGTCCTGGCCAAAACGTGTAATGCTTCTCACTGTCCTCAGGATGATGTCTAAAATTAAAGTGGCTTACAAGAGTCTTGCTTGTCATATCCACACCCCCCAGCCAAATCCTTCCCCACCAACACTGTACATCACAGAAGCGAGAGGTGGCCATGTCCATTCTTCTGTTCCTGCTTCTGATTAAGTCCTCTGAGAAACTTCCCTCTCTGCTCTTCTGGTTCTTTTCCCTACAGGCCCACCCCGTCAACTCCCTTTTGCCCCTCCTTTGTGCCCTCCCAGCATCTTATGTGATTATTTTCCACGGAACCTTACCCACTTCCTACCTCCTGTTACACTTAACATACTATGTCTGTGTTTGCCCTTGAGCTTGTCTGTCTCCATTTTTCCTACCCTCAGCCCCACTCCTGGGACAGAGTTAATCATGTGATAGATATCCTAATAAGCTTGTGAAATTGACAGAGTCAGTGGTCCTGCCTCTGTGTCTTCCTTCTTCCCTAGAGGGATCTTAACCTAGTGATTGCTTTCACTTCTTTTATTTCAGGGGAAGATCATTCTGCCCATTTCTCCTCAGGATTCTGTGTCCATCTCTTGGGCCCATAAGGCCCTCTTCACTGGTGCTCACACATTTGCCATACAAGTGAGAAGCCCTGCTCTGAGGTTCTGCTAGTGTTCAGACAAGTGGGACGAGGGTGGAGGACTTTTAGGTCAAGCCCTGGAGGCCAGGGAATGTGGACAGAGTTTGGAGCTCAGCCTTAGCGCACCTGCATCTGGATGTGCATCTGCTCAGGAAGCAGCAGTAAAAAAAAAAAAAGTGAATCACTAAAGTGGAAACTGAATGCAAAGGACCTAGAAACCAACATTCAGGGTTGATTTTGTAGACACTAGCCCCTGATGTAGGTACAAAAATTACTCGAAAGCTAAGTCTGCTTGCAGACTAAAGAACAGAACTAGAGAATAGACCAGCGAAGATAAACAGAACCAATTCACGTAGGTCTAATCTTTTATAAGACAGACCTTTGGGCTTAAAAAATCTTTTATTGGATTCCACATGAAATTAGAAATATGCTGGTATTTCATTTGATACCCATTTTTACCCTTTAAATCATTCTACAGGTCCTGGCAGCTCATGGATTGAAACCAATTGTTTTGAAGCCAAAAGAGGTAAGGAGACTCAAGGAAAACTTGTTCGTTTTAACAAATCTTTACTTAATAGCTATTTTCAGTCTTAATATCAGCCTCACTGGTTTCTTAAAATAAACATAGCTTCCATGTTTGCTTAAGTTGGGCACTGAAGAAAGGGCTCTGCCATAAGCACTGAAAAGACTCTTCAGGCCACAGATGCTTAGGGGTTCTCTTACAGAAGAACTTAAACTTCAAATCGGGATCTCTAAGGACCCCTAAGAGATGCTGTAAGCCAACATCCCTTGGGATGCTCTAAGCCAAGAGTTTTGGACCAGAAATTTTTCAAGGTGCCTTGTCTATAATGATGAGAAGTTGAAGAAGAAATGCAGCATAATTAAGAGCTAAAGATTTGATACGCCATCTACATTGGAGCACCACTGCTGCCTTAATGACGGGGATACTTAACAGCTATTCCATTTGCTAGATTTATACTAATGATTTCACTTCATCCGTGCATACTTAAATAAGCATTACTGCCCTGCACTTTAGAAACCATGGAGCGACATCATTCACCTGACAGGCTAACTTTTCTCTTATGAAAGCAAAAGATATGAAATCAACTTGCACATACACTTGTTACAACAAACAGCGTTAGGAAACTTCTCTCCCCTTCCACAAAGGGTCTGGCGCTCATCAACGGGACGCAGATGATCACCTCCCTGGGCTGTGAAGCTGTGGAGAGAGCCAGTGCCATTGCTCGGCAGGCTGACATAGTGGCGTCCTTGACCCTCGAGGTGTTGAAGGGCACCACCAAAGCCTTCGATACTGGTCAGCATGGCTCTTCTGTTGGTTTGCTATTCATTCAGGCAGAGCTCGGGTGCAGCGGGGGAGGGGAGGCTGGTCAAGGTGTTCAGACACGGGAGTGGTGGGGGTAGATGGTAGGGAAGAAGAAAATCCAAGTGCCTGTGCCTTCGTAGGACTGCTGCAGCTTCATCTAAGTTACGTCACACTTGACCCTTGAAACGACCATGTTTCACAGACAAATGCTGACCCAGAGGGTTAAGTGACCTGCCCCAGATCACCAGCTCTGACTCCCATCAAACTACATGTTGTCTTAAGAATTTATGGGCAGGATTTGAGAACTAGAGTAGGATTAGTGCTGATCCCCATTTGGAAATCGGGAGAGAAAAATTGTAGAAGTGGTAGCTTTTCTAGAAAGTAATGACTTGGAAAGACTCCCTACTCTTATAGGTAGTAGGACCAAAAAAAAACTGTCTAAAAAATGACTTAGCTAAATTAGGCCACTATTGAGCTCCCTTCCATTATGAGCCTAAACTTTTTTAGGGTAGGCCCAGTGTCTTGAGTTGAATTCCCAGAGATCTCAACACATAGTTTGCCCTCAGATATTTAAAGTAGAAAGAATAAAGTCCATAAGGAAAATCTTGCTTTTGGAGTTAACGTTTCTAATCCTGAGTGATGGTTAAGGACCCCTGGACTTTTTTTTTTTTTTTAAAGTCTACACTTTTTTTTTTTTTTTTTTTTTTTATGGCTGTGTTGGGTCCTCGTTTCTGTGCGAGGGCTTTCTCTAGTTGTGGCAAGCGGGGGCCACTCTTCATCGCGGTGCGCGGGCCTCTCACTATCGCGGCCTCTCTTGTTGCGGAGCACAGGCTCCAGACGCGCAGGCTCAGTAATTATGGCTCACAGGCCCAGCCGCTCCGCGGCATGTGGGATCTTCCCAGACCAGGGCTCGAACCCGTGTCCCCTGCATTGGCAGGCGGACTCTCAACCACTGCGCCACCAGGGAAGCCCACCCCTGGACTTTTGAGGGCTGTGTCAGTACAGTGGATGGTTCTGTGCCAGCGATGGTAGTTCATTCAATATAAGAATTGCTCAGACTTTTCCTCTTTCATCAATTCTAGACATTCACGCTGTTCGCCCTCATCGTGGGCAAGTTGAAGTCGCTTTTCGGTTTCGGTCCCTCTTGGACTCAGATCACCACCCATCTGAAATAGCAGGTCTGGGCGTGCCTATGTGAGTGAGCTTATTTGCTTTTGGAAATAATTGGAAAGAACTGCTAACATGCCCCCTGCCATCCCTGTATCTTTTCCACAGAAAGTCACAGGTTCTGTGATCGTGTTCAGGATGCTTACACCTTGCGCTGCTGTCCACAGGTAAACAAAAAAGCCAACAAGTTTCTATTCTTTCCCCCAGTTTGTCAGGGTGGGGAATAGAAAGAGAGGAAGGTGTCAGAAAGTCATGTAATGGTCAGTGGTAATCCAGATTTCTTTACTGCCTCTATTAAAAATGATGTATATGTAATATTTCCACTTTCCAATTATCGTAAAGTTTCTGTTCTATATAGTAAGCTGCTTGTTTCCCTTTGAATTACTTTGCTCAACCCCCGGGAAGAGAAGTCCGACGGACAGCTTGTTGTTTTGGTTTAGTGCCCTAACTTTAAAAAATTCTTAGTAATAGCATCATCCTAACCAGTTAATGGAGTTTTACTGGCTCTACCTGTTAGATAGAACTAGAACCAGCCTTCCAGGAACGTTCACGGGAAAATCTAACCACAATTCAAGGGCATATCCATGGTTAGATCTTATCTGCATTTAATAGGCAGACATAAACCATTATAAATGAATCTGTGAGTCGTAACTTTAAATATAAAATGCAGATGAACTGGGTTGGCATGAGGCAACCTATATTGCAGATGTTCCAACTCATTTGCAAATGGCAATTAGTTAAGTCACGGACTAACATGCATCTCAAGAGTGAAACAATGTTTCAGGTTGTACCAAGTTCCAATCTGTAGGGTACTAAAGAGTCCTCCCTAGCATAAATACCCTCTTTTCCTTGTTCTCAGCAAGTTCTGTGCTAGCTTAGCTCAACTGAAAATGTCTATGGGGAAGAATTGCCAAATTAGCACTACAGTAAGAATAAATCCCAGTTTAAATGTTCTTGCTATTCTAATAAGAATATCAGCCTATGTGACAGGGACCATTATCAGTGTCTTCCATGTATTAGCCCATTTGATCTTGTCTTTTAGATCCACGGTGTGGTGAACGACACAATAGCATTTGCGAAGAACATCATTACCACAGAAATTAACAGTGCAACAGATAATCCTGTATCTTTTGATGGTTTACTAAGCTGTGATTGTAGAATTCCAGCTGGTCATTTTAAGATCTAAATGATTGTTTTGTGTAGCCTCTCTGTTGCTCTGTTTCATAGACCAAGTACTTGGGCTCCGAGGTTAAATGCCTTGCTCTAGAGCTGAGCTGGTAAGTGGCAGAGGCAGATCTGTGAAACTAGTCTCAGGTTCGGAGTCTAACGTGCTGTGCTTCCAAAACTGACAGATGAAAGATTAAAGAGGGTATTTCCAACATTGGCTGCAGGGTTTCACGAAGACCTCTGCCCTAAAACCCACTGCTGAGGTTGTTGGTAGAAGGATGAAGATCTACATCACAAGTGTGATTGTAGAGACCCTGGGTAAGATGGCATTTATGTGAGCCTTCCTAGGGCTAGTGATACCATGGTGCACTAAACAGAGGCAACCTTTTAACACTTACCTAAGTATTGATCAAAGAGTTATGCTTTCCTCATCCTGAGTTTATTTCTGACATGGAGTTTACTCAAATCAGTGTTCCCATATTTGTACAAAGAAGAGTAACAATGCTTCCGTCTCTCAAGGATGGAGCCCTTCTTTTCCTTCACGGTGTGGGTATCTCAGCATCATCTTGTTTTTGCTATGGAAGGTTCTGTGATGGCTTAGTTCCCCCAGAAGTCGATGTGATCGGTCAGGAGGCACACAGGCAAAGTCTTCACAGAGACAATACTGCCTTTGAAGACCTTCCAACCCCTTAGGAATCTATTTCTCCTACCCCACATCTGCCTCAGTTCTTAACATTGGAGAATGTAGCCCTAAAAGCCTTGCACAGCCCAGGCTAGCAGAGAGCAGCTGTATAAGGTTTCTCACTAGACCTTTTCAATGTGGCTTCTCTGACAAGCTTACTTCAGGATGTGCGTTTTATGTCCTCTCAGGTTGTTTTACAGTTAAGTCAGACCCAAGCTAAATACCCCTCAACTCACTAACCCTCCTCAACACCATCCACCCCCAAATGGAGAAGCGGTTTTCATGAACTCTATGCATTCTTCTCTCATCTCTTATTTCTTGCACTGTAGAGCAGAGGTATCCATTCTACACTTACATAATTTAGACTTGAAAGGGTATCTTATGGAGTAATAAAAAGCAAAACAAATAAACAAAAATACCATTAAATTACTGGCCAAGGGAGGGAGGATCATTCCCTGCTAAATTCTTCCCCCACCATTTGCCTCAGCAAAAATTTCAGCCGAAAGTCCTTTACTTTCTCAGTGAAAGATTCTTAATTGTTGATGAATTTCCAGTTGGCTAATATTTGGGAGTCCTCCAGCAATACTGGTGTTACCCGAAAGAATATTTTTCTCAATCTTCTGTTGCATATATAGACCATCTATTACATAGTTGCTGGATATTATAGGAGTTAACTTCTAATTGCTATAACTTAGTAGCCAACAAACAAATTTGGAACAACTAGAGAACGATAGATGTTGTTTAAGTTGTAAATTGGTGCAGAGATCACTTGCTATAAGGATTCAGAGAATGGAGAGAAGACCAAGGCCTGTCGTTGGGGGCGGGTCCATGGAAAAGGGCAGGAGCTAGGCCTAAGAGGCTCACAGTTATATGCACAGAAAAGGGTAATTCCAAACTTGTTAAGTAACACATGCACCTCTACGTCTTTGGAAGTCAGAACCTTTCCTACACAGAGTGAGTTCCTAGTTAATAGGTTGTGAATAGTCTTTAGTCCAGTAGGTGAAAATTAGCTCTTTGGAAAGTCTTTTGCTGCCTTTGTCAGGGTTCCTGTTGACTTAAGTAAAATACATGATGGAGTGGAATGATCCCTGAGAGTATTAATGTTCGGTGAGTCCAAAGTTGCCACTGACTTAAGTGGGTTTGCAATGACCTCTTGGCCGCCATTTGCTGTGAACACTGGCACAGGATTAGTGAGTAGAAGGTTTGAAAGTTTTCCCAGAATTGATTGTTCCAACAATTTGGTGGTTGCTCATCAGCAAAATCTTCCATTCAGCAGGTTGTTCGATGGAGCACAAGCTCGCAGTGCCCATTGAAGAAACAGAATTTGCTTTTAAACTGGTGTCCTGATCTCTGTTCTTAGTTTCAGGTTATAAACTTTTTGAGGGCAAGTACTGACCACCAGATTAGTAATGTTATGGTGCTTGAGGATCTCTCATCCCAAGAGAAAACATCATTTCATGCTTCATGTTTCTTTGACCCCCCAATTGGGTGGACACAATCATCTTTAAGGTTTTTGTTTTGTTTTGTTTACCTTTGTACCCCTTCATGTCAACACCTGCCTGTGGAAAGACTCTCCTTCTCTCCACCCTACCTTTGTACAAGGGCTACCACCTCAATGTTAGAAATGAGCAATTGGGGAAAGTGTTATATTTGAAGTGATCACCAAGTGTTATGTGAAAGCCTTAACCTATTTTGAAAGATGGTCTTTGCCAGCAGGGGAGAGACTGTTTCTGGAGGAAACTTCCATGGTGAATATCCAGCCAAAGTAAGCTTTTCAGAATTGCTCCTGACCCTGAAAGCATATTCTAATATAGGCCAACTGAATTGAGACACTCTTTCAGGCCCTGGACTATTTGGCCATTGGCGTCCATGAACTTGCTGCAATTAGTGAAAGAAGAATTGAAAGGCTCTGCAACCCCTCCCTCAGTGAGCTGCCTGCCTTCCTGGTGGCTGAAGGTGGTCTGAACTCTGGATTCATGATAGCCCACTGCACGGCTGCAGCCCTGGGTAAGGACACTGCACTTGGCCCAGAATGCAAGCCTATCCACCTAAAGGCCTTTCCGTTTTACCTAAAAGTGTCACATTTTGTCTTTGAGATCTAACGTTTTCACCACCTCCATGTGCATCCTCAATACAAATGCAACAGGTTTAGAGAAAAAAATATAAAACCTAGGCAACATTATACTGAAACATAATAACACACTAATGAGGTTGTAAATAAGGAGGTTTCCACGATTTCTCTGTAGGAAGCAATGCGACATCACATGGGAACTTCATCTTTGTAGTTTTTTCACTAATCTCAATTTGAAGGTTATCAAAAGGAAAAAGGAAAAAGATGTTTATAGCTACTGGCGAAACTTGAACTGATCCAGATGATTAAAGTTTGGATACATTCCGTAAGACATACCAACCACTAAAAACATAAGGATGTGATTACAACATGCAAAAATGCTTATAAGAAGCAAGATGCCCTCTATGAAAATTGAGCTTTAATATAGCAGATTTCTGACTCGAGACTGTAAGGGACAGAGAAGTAACATCGGAATAGAGCCTGGCACAAAGGAAGTGCATAGGGCTTCACTTATATTTACTCAATCGTCAAACAATACCAAGAGGCAGGTACTATTATTTCCTCCATTTCAAAGATGAATACTTGAAGATCCAAGAAGTTAAGTGACCTACTCAATATTGCACAGCTAGTAAGAAGTAAAGCAGAATTCAGACCCAGGCATTTTGGCTTGCAAATATGTGCTCTCACTTCAATTAATGAGGATCTCTTTTTAATCAATACTTAATCCTAAAATATGGTTGCCAAATTTAACAAATAGAAATGCAGGCTGCCCAGTTAAATTTGAATTATTCAGCATATTATCTGGTACTAAAAAATTATTTGTTTTTTTAATCTGAAATTCTAATTTAACTGGGCATCTGGTATTTTTTCTGGCAAACGTACCCAAGAGGCAAGATAGCATAGTGGTTCATAAGAGCATAGACTCTGGGTCCGAATCCCAGCTCTGCCCATTTACCAGAAGCATGATATGGAGCAAGTCTCTTAATCCTGTTGACCCTCAGTTTACTCCTGTGTAAAATGGTGGTGATAAATTTACCCAACGGGGCTGTTTTGAGGATTAAATTAAATGAATGCGTGGAATGCCTTAGAACTGTGCCTGGAGTGTCATGAGCACTAAATTAATATTAGTTGTTGTTACTATTACTACTCACCCCTTCCTCAGTTAAGTCTCACACTAAGACTCAACACAGCCAACAAAGAGCCACTGAGTTCATTTTCTGTCCAGTATTTTCTATTTACTCACTTACCTCCTTACTAAAATATCCCTCTAAGGGGCAGCAACTTCTCACATTAACATGGGGGGTGGTAATTGATTTTCAGAGAAGCGTTATGAATTTGGGAAGCCTCGTTTGAATGTGTTTAGCTGCCCTAGCTGTCATCTGAAGTTGCTCAGCTTGCTTTCATTGTAATAAAAATGGTGGTTTTCTTTTTTTGGCCACTTGTAAGTTACGTTTCTGAACAAGCCCCACCAAACCAGGTGATCCACATAGCAGGTTCAGGGGCCCAGGACTCGCGGTGCTGAAACCTGAAAGTTCTGGGCAAACCAGGATGAGTGGATCACCATAGTTTATAGTATATTATCTCAGGATCCCCTATAGCGTAGAGAAGAACTGCAGCTTCACTCAGAGCTGCTCTCAAAGTTCAAAAAAAGAGGGGAAAAAACTCTTTGCATTTGACCTTTCCCAGCTTCTGAAGCTGGGGAGAAGGAACTCTGTAATCTAGGTTCTTGCTACTTAAGGTGTGGTCCTCTGGCCAAAAATACAGCCATCACTGGCAATTTGTTAGAACAGCAGAATATCAGGCCCCATCTAAAACTCAACATTTGCACTTTTAACAAGAGCCAGTGATTCACTTGCACGATAAAGTTTGAGAGACAGCAACCTAGGTCAACTCTAGACTTCCCCCCACCTCCCCAAGACATCCCCGCAGTCATCAAGCCTTTGCTTAAACCCAGTACATCCACTTACGTCATCATTGAACAGTCTCAACTGTAAATCTTCTCTTGCTGAAGATCTGTGGGTCCAGCCTCAATCCCCAAACGCCACGCCTGAATTCTGATCCCGCCTCCTCTGGTGACATAACCAGATTGTCCTCCAATACCTGGAAATGACCATCACCTTTTTTACTCTGAGTCTCCCTGTCATGATAAATGCTTCTAGTGTTTTCAACTTGGCTTTGTAATATGAGGGTTCCCATCCCGGTCTTATCTCAGAACTCACTAGAGTTTTAGAGTCCTTCTCACTTTGGGGAAAAAAAAACCAAAACCCAACCTTCTTCCTTTTCCCAAAGTAACTTTGGACCATCTGGTGCTTTGATAACGACCAAGAGCTCCTGGAGAGGGTATCCCACACTGAGGAGCACTTTGGGAAGCCATGTGTCATTTTGGCAATTTTTCTATTGGGAACATACGTAAGTACGTCCCTAACTTAACTTCTCTGGCCTCTTGCAGTTTCTGAGAACAAGGCTCTATGCCACCCCTCGTCCGTGGACTCTCTCTCCACCAGTGCTGCCACGGAGGACCATGTCTCCATGGGAGGATGGGCAGCAAGGAAAGCCCTCAGGGTCATTGAGCACGTGGAGCAAGGTAACCCCGGCCAGGCCGGGATGCAGGCCTCCCTGATAAACCAGACGCCAGTGGTCCTCAGAGGGGGATCCCCACTGGCAGTATCAGCATCGCCTGGGAACTCAGGGCCTGTCCCAGACCTGCTGAATCAGAGACCCTAGGAAAGACAGCAGAACAAGCTGGGTTTAGCAAGCCCTCCAGGTGGTTCTGATGCTCGGTGAAGATTAAGAACCACACCTGCTGGCTAAGCCAGTTCATCAGCTGGCTTTTTTTTTTATATATGAAAATTTTAAAGCATATTCAGAAGTGGAGAGATTAGTACCAGGAACCTTCATATGCCTCACTCTAATTCAACAGTTAACACATCTGCTTCATTTTTTTTTTCTTTTTTTTTTACTTTTCCCCAATTATTTTCAAGCAAATCCCTGTTGTGTTTTCTTCCGGCATACTTTCTCTCTCAAATACAAACACTTTCTTATCCACCATGATGCCATTATCACATCCAACAAAAATCAACAATAAGTCTTGGTATCATCGAGTACATATTCAAATTTTCCCAAATTATCTCAACTACAACAGTCCCCTCTCCCTTTTTTTTTAATTCATGCCACTGACTAGTTAAAAAACCACGTCAGTTTTCTGACAGGGACTGACATTCTGGATTTACCTGTGAGCTTCCTCGTGGTGGTACTTTTGTTCTCTGTCCCATCACTTGTGTGTTGCAGTTGGTCCTAAAGACTTGATGAGATTTAGATCCAGCCTTTTCAGCAAAGAGAGTTCATAGGTGGAGCTGTGTTGAGTCAACCTCTTCCAGCCTTCTTAATCACTGCTTGCTTGGTTTCTTAAAGAGAAACTGCCTTCCTTTAGGCATTGTTCTCAAAATTCCTAAATTTTTGCAACTGTATTGGAAGCAATTGGCTGACAAAAGAATACCACTATTTTAAGATAAATGTGAGAGAGTTGAGTATTCTTTTTTTGGTAACAGCTCTGTTGATATATAATTCATATACCATACAATTCACCCATCTAAATTGTACAATTCAGTGAGTTTTAGTAGAGTTGTGAATATACTCAGAGTTGTGAGTCAACACCACAGTCAACTCTAGAACATGTTTATCATCCCAGAAAGAAACCGTGTACCCTTTACTATCACTCCCTTCTCCTCCCTATCCGGCCTGGTTCGGGTGGAAAGGCATGTATCACTGAGCACAGTGGATTAAATGGTGAATGAGGTATTCTCTGCCCTCTTGGAAATCAGAGTCTACCTAAAGAGGAAGACATTGAACAACAACTTGGCAACTCTTTGTA
Source organism: Balaenoptera acutorostrata (assembly GCF_949987535.1). Classification (NCBI taxonomy): domain Eukaryota; kingdom Metazoa; phylum Chordata; class Mammalia; order Artiodactyla; family Balaenopteridae; genus Balaenoptera; species Balaenoptera acutorostrata. The sequence goes on from NC_080074.1 coordinate 25,744,672, forward strand.
GCACTTAACAAAATTCTGACTAAAGAATTGAGTTATAGGAGGCTATAACTGAACCTGACCTAGTCTGAAGGGATGAGAAAAGGCATTTCCAAAGGAGTGTTTAAGATTAAGACCTGAAACGAATAGGGCCAGCTAACTGGAAAGAGGAGAGCAGTATTTAATAAGGAAAGGGGATGTGTGTGCACAAAATAAATTGTTCTGGGATGCGTCGTAATGATGTACAGATGCCCACACTCAGGAAAGAACTGGGATGGATGATGAAGGACAGTTCTCTACGTGGAGGCAGCTGACGGCTGCAGGAGGTCAGGTGAGAAGAACACCAGGAACAGAGAGGCGGCTGCACTCAGGGGAAAAGAAGACCTGAAATGTTACCAGCCCACTGGAGGAAGGAGGGAAAACTTTTCAAAGGGAGCAGCTTAAAAAACCCAGTGTGGGGACTTCCCTGGAAGTCCAGGGGTTAAGACTGTGCGCTTCCACTGCAGGGGGCGTGGGTTCATCCCCCTGGCTGGGGAGCTAAGATCCTCATGCCCCGCTGAGGTCCAAAAAAGATCTGGAGTGAGAGGGAGTCTGAAGCCCAAGCACAGACATCAGTCAAGGCCAGGGGATGGTGGGGAGGTGGGAAGGAAGGGGATGTAAGGTCAGGAGAAGCAGTCTTTTCTTAGTGAAAGGGACACAGGTATACATTAGCCTCAGATGTTGATAAAATGAATAGTGTCAGTTTTGAAAACTTTAAGAACGTCCTTGCAATATATCTAAGTAGAACTATTGCTTATTTGCTCAGGATCGTTTTAGTTCATGTGACTCATACTCTGTTAAGGTGAAGAAAATATTCATGGGAAACTAGAAGGTGTTTCCATGATTCTTAGGATATTTTAAGTGTATTTAAATTTTTGGAAGGGAAGGGTGAAGGTGGTTATTAGGCCACTGAATATCAGCTTATTTCAAAATAAATGAGAATCGTATTTTTAAAAATCCAGGTAAATCAAGATACACTGAACCCTTTGCATCTGTATCAGTGAAGTGTGTGGTTTTTAAATCCCATCTGATGGCATCAGGGAGAACTTATGGTTGTGAATAGCAACAAAGAGCAGTTAACAGAATGCTGAGAGATGGTTACTCAAGGTTTTCCTGACATGTTTCACGTTTATCTTGCAAACCCACCTAAGAAGCTGTCTGTTATATGCACTAGCAAAATCTGCCATTTTCCTACTCACATTTCTCCAACCAAGAGGCCAGGTTTGTGTCATGTGGGTGAGGGGCAAATCAGGAAGATTAGCCAGTTCTGATCTTGAGCTCCAGCTCTATGAAATAAGTATAAGCATTTATTTAATAAGATGCTTTACTTCTCAAAGTTTCCAGTTCCTTACGTGTAAAGTGAGGGGACTGGACTAGAAAATGTGAAGTTTCTTCCAGGTCCTAATGGATTCTGTAACTTCATCCTCTCCCATCGTGACCTGTCTGTACTCACCAGAGTTTGGAATGTGCTTTATAAATTTTAAGACAAGAAGTCAAATGTTTTTAATACTCCATTTTGGTTAACCACTTAAGTGGCCTGAACAAGAGACCACTTAAGTGGCCTCTAAGCTTCTAAATTATCTTCTTGGCAAATAACAGAACCCAAAGTGGTTTAATTTTGAATTATATTTCTATAAAAAATTCTTCATTAGACTGTATCAAATGCAGAGAAATTTAGATTTCAATATTCAGAGTGGATCTCAAGGTATGGTACATTCCTCAAGTGTTCATAGCTAGGAAAAGACAATGTAAAGATTGTTTTATTAAGAAACTTAAAGTTGGCAAGATGCCAACGGCTAGAATTTCAGTTTTAGTGGATTTGGGAGCCTTTAAGTTTGAAGGTTTGAAACAGACATTGGAGAATTAGTTCCAGGGCAACCAAAGACTCATCTGCTCATTCACTGGCTCCTTCAATCCTTTGATGAAAGTCTATCTGCCAGGTATTTCAGGCTATAGGGAACAGCAAGACTGAAAACAAATTAAAATTTACACAAAGGTGGAAATAGGAAACAGGTCATCCATCTTGATCAGCTGAGGGGAGAAGGGGAAAGCTGATTTACCTGGATAGTCCTCCCCTTCTCACCATTAAAGATGCAGCCAAGAGGTTAGAAAAGCACATTTAAGATGGTAACCAAATACCAAGGGATCTTCATTCTACCCATAGACTGGGAGAACCAACCATCTGTTAGTTGGCTGGCGATGGCCGTCAGCTTGCATGGGATTTATATCCCTCAAGCATGAAGTCAGACTCTAATCAGCCATCCCCTCGTCCTTCCTTGTTTCAGTGCTGGCCATCGAGCTTCTTGCAGCCTGCCAAGGGATAGAGTTTCTACGCCCTTTGAAAACTACCACTCCACTGGAGAAGGTCTATGACCTGGTGCGCTCAGTTGTAAGGTAAAGTCAAACAGATTCCTGGAAAGTGACACTGTTTTAGAACTTTGAACCCTGGCAGCATTTAACGTTGGCTCATGGTTTGATGTGCTGTCTCTGCAGGCCCTGGATAAAAGATCGCTTCATGGCCCCGGACATCGAGGCAGCGCACAGACTGCTCATAGAGCAGAAGGTAAATTGGCTACTTGGCTTAGTTCTTAGTTTGGGGTCATTGTGGGAAAGCAAAGTGGGAGTGGAGAGTGGAGAAACATTCATATTCTTTTGCTTCCTGGCTGTTCCTTGGACGTGAACCAAAAGGTACTCATGCAACTTTCAAGGTCACTAAGAAACTATTCAATACACTCTTAAGTGTCCCATGTTGCACCCAAACATGGACTATCTGAGGATTAGAAGCTGGGATGAATTTTAAATGGAATTTGGGGACAAGTATTTGTGGGGAGAAAATGAGATGAAAGGTTCATGGATTCCTCCCCATCAAGAAGGTTCTCTCTTATTAAAGATACATTCTCTTTCTGTAATGCTATCACCACCACCACCACCTGTTTCAGTGACTGCATAGACCTGAAGAGAAAACAAATTTCCCGAGTTTTTATTCAAAGGGATCTGGATGTGTCTAGTGCACAGGTGTGTCCTGCCCCATCACACTGGGTGAGATACTGGGTCTCTTTATTGCTTCTTCCCTCTGGCTACATTGACTGCAGACGCATCTGATAGGGACAGATGCCTAGAATGCGGACTCGTTTTTAAAACATAGTTTTAAAGTTCTTTAAGCCTTTAAGCCTTTAAGCCTTTAATTTGTAGGTATCATGTTCCCTAGAATTGCTTGATTTTCCCCTGGAACCACTGCGCTGCTCTTGGGGAACAATTTTTTTCCTTTGACCTTCACCCCTGTCATTTCTAAGTGTTCCCTGTACCCTTTGAGGGGAATTCCCTTGCTTGCTGCCAACTTTGGTGCTACAAGAATTCCCTTGCTTGCTGCCAACCTTGGTGCTACAAGAGAGGTGTGTAAGAGCTCAGCCTTTTTTTAAATTGAAATATGATTGACATATATCATTATATTAGTCTGCAATATAATGATTTGACATTTGTATATATTGCAAAATGGTCACCACAGCAACTTTCAAATATACAGTGCAGTATTATTAACTATAGTCACCAAGCTGTATATGACATCTCCAGAATTTGTTTACATTATAAGTGGAATTTTGTACCTTCTGACCCCCTCCACCCACTCCCCCCAACCCCCGCCTCTGGCAACCACCAATCTGTTCTCTGCATCTATGAACTCTTTTTTTTTTTTTAGATTCCACGTATAAGTGAGATCGTATGATATTTGTCTTTCTCTGTCTGATTTATTTCACTTAACATGATGCCCTCAAGATCCATCCGTGTTGTTACAAATGGCAAGAGCTCCTTCTTTTTTTATGGCTGAATAAAATTCCAGTGTGTGTGTGTGTGTGTGTGTGTGTGTGTGTATCTCACAATTTCTGTATCATTCATCCATTGATGGACACTTAGGTTTCTTCCGTGCCTTGGCTATTGTAAACAGTGCAGTGAACCTGGGGGTGCAGATATCTTTTCAAGGAGGTTAGCTTTTGAAAGAATACATTTTCTAAGGTAATACAAAAGAATAGGAAATGCTCCTTCCCCGTCAGCGGCAACCAGATAAAAAGCAGCTATAATATAAACCAAAAGCCGGACTTTAGTTTGAGAAGATGTTATGCTTGAAAGGGAATAGGTTGGTGGGTGGAGGTAAACACTAAACAAGGCTCTGAAACAGTGCTTCTCCAACTGTAAAGTGCACGTGAATTTCTAGAGGATCTTGATTAAAATGCAGGTTGGGATTCAGTAGGTCTGCAGAGGGGCTGACATTCTGACTTGTCCCAAGCGATGCTGATGCTGCTGGTCCGGGGCCACGTTCTGAGTAGCGGGTCCAGAGAACAGAGGGCATGTGGCATGGAAAGAGAGCAAAGAGGAAATCCACTGCCTCTTATCATTTAAGGCTCGCCTTAGAAAACACACAGTCCCATCCTTGAGCGGCTTTCCTTAATTCCATCCACACTGAATTCTCTAGGTTTCGTTTGTTTCCTGGCTTGTTTTGCTTTAGAAGAGTAAGCAGCTGAAAACCTTCACAGTAACTTTAGAAACATTTTGGACTTTGTATTTTAAAAGCTGTTAAAGCAACCAAAGACTCATTGACAGATCATGTGTCAAATGGCTTATAATAAAAGCAAGCAAACAGCTGCTGTGTTATCTAGTCAGGTTGAGATAATGTTTTGACTTCACATGAAGTTGATGTTTAATGGCATGTGAAAACAATGTTGTCAACGCTTTGACTTTGTTTTGTTCTTGCATTTCAGGTTTGGGAAGTAGCTGCACCATACATCGAAAAATACAGAATGGAGCATATTCCAGAATCAAGACCTGTTTCTCCAACAGCATTTTCATTGGAATTTCTGCACAAGAAATCGACCAAACTCCCAGAGTCTGAGGATCTTTAATGCATTTTGTCACGAATTAGCAGATCAGATGGTACTTAGTTTAACAGCAAACAGTGTTATGCTGAAGGAGAGACCTGAGAACTTTCTCAGGTGGATCAATCATTATATAGTTCAGTTCTAATACCTGCTCTGGTTAGTCTGGTGACAGTATTACATTTACTAAATCTAGCACTGGTTACAGATGCAGCTGGTGTTTCCAGATTATAGTTTTCTTGTTTCTTAACGAAATCTATAGGCCACTCACTCTTAAGGGTGAGAAGACTAACCACAACTGCATGGACCTTTGACTCAATATTAGATGCACTCAAATCTTGAGACAGATTGACGGGATTGTTTTCCAAAAACATTAGACTTTTGTGAATCTTTTTTTTTTTTTGGTTTTGGGTTTGTTTGGTTTTTGTTGTTTTTTTTTTTGCTTTGTCAAACTCTCCACTAGTTAACTCTGGCTGATTGTACTGTGCCATGCTATGATGAATGTTCCTTAATATGTCTCTGTAAACAACGCTTTTTAAGTCATAATTAGTTCTTAAGCTGCTTTTTCTTTTATTCATTGAATCATAGTAAAGAATAGCCAATAGGTCAACAAGAGATTCTGTGTAAAGGAGTTAAGGAATGAATATAAAGGTTGCTATGGGAGTGGTTCTCAATGAATTGTGCATTTCATATTTATCAAATGTCACTACACATATCAAAAAAAGGATTCAGATGCTTAAGCTGCAGTAGGAGGTTAGTGTTACTGCTGCTTTACCATGTGTTAGTCTCTATTCACATTCCTGTAATAACCCAGCTTAAGAAGCCTCCTCATTTCACAGGTAAGGAATCTGATGTTCAGAGTAAACCAACCCCCTCTCTATAATGGTAATCATTAAAACAAGGCCCCGTTGACAAAGGTCAGATGCACCCTAGGATGTTACCCAATCTGTTCCCTCCCCTCCTCCAAAAGAAGATAAAGAACCTCCTGGAAAGGCTTAAGTGTAATTGTCCCGATGAAGGATGGGTCACATGACTTCTTGGCTTCCCAAAGCTGTGACTTTGCACCTTTCTGTGCAAACATGAGCAAGGCGCTTTCCAAGTGCAGGAATGTGAAACCATGGCTCTAACAACTGCAGCTTGTCAAGGAAAGGACAGGCACCCTTGCCAGCTCGCCTACCTGATTACAGCCTTTTCACAGTAGAGTCTTCTCTTAGGTTGCAGCCTGTCCACAGGAAAGGTGGAGACAGGAGTGCAAACCAAAATTCAGTGAAGCAAAATGTGCTGAGGAACCTGTTTGCCGAAAGGTGATTCTTGATGCTGTTCTTTGCTGAAATGTAAACACACAAATGAAGTTTATTCATTCTTATCCACGAGCTGCAGTGGAGCCAGTAAACCCAGTGGTTTGATGGCTGTTCGTCACTGGTATGGGGCGGGCTGGTTTCCCACAGGCCCGCGCGGTCCTCCGGGGCCCTCTGTCACTGAGTTTTCTATACAGCTCTGTACTGTGCCATCAAGGGAGTTTCAAGGTAAATGTGGAATAAACTAAGTCTCAATTGTCTTACGTCATTGCTGTATTCTTAGATTTTTATAACAAAGTTTAACACCTTGTCAGGGAAAGGTTATTCTAACTGCAGTTAATTACATTTCTGAAAGATTTCGTCAGTGAACGTTCACACGGCACAAAGTGTCTTTAGAAAATGTGATTGATTCGGTATACATTCTCTCTCTTCCCCACTGAGGAGCCCAGAAGAGCTGGAGGCATCACGATTTCTGCCCCAGTGAGCTCACCTGGGCTTCTTCACCTGTTCTCTCGGGGCAGCCACAGAGCAAACCCCAAAGCGCAAGGGATTTTCAAGCTTCTTTTGTGCCACATTTGCTAATGTCCTGTTGGCCAAAGCAAGTCACGCATCAAGCCCAAGTCAGTTTGGGAGAGTAACACACAAGGGCGTGGGCGTGTGGTTTGAGGGCTGTAGCTGTCACAGTCTGCCGCATACATGAAATTCCACACACAACCTGAAAACTTCCCAGGAAGCTACTTTTCATTACTACTTTAAACTCGTGTCTCCTTTCTGAATCTGGTCCCTGGATTATTAGCTTTTTTATTAAACCTTCTAATTATCTCATGAATAGCATGATCATTTTGCATTTGGGGGTTTACTTTGGTTGAAGGTATTAACTTATTTTTTTTTTTTTCTCTTTTTTTTTTTTTTTTTTACGAACTTGTCAAGGTTGTATTGTTTTTTTATTTATTTTATTTTATTTTATTTTATTTTTTTTTTATTTTTTTAAATTTTATAGCTACTTTATTTATTTATTTATTTATTTATTTTTGGCCGTGTTGGGTCCCCGGTTCGTGCGAGGGCCCTCTCCAGCCGCGGCAAGCGGGGGCCACCCCCCATCGCGGTGCGGGGACCGCTCTTCATCGCGGTGCGCGGGCCCCCCACCACCGCGGCCCCTCCCGCCGCGGGGCACAGGCTCCAGACGCGCAGGCCCAGCAACCGTGGCCCACGGGCCCAGCCGCTCCGCGGCACGCGGGATCCCCCCAGACCAGGGCCCGAACCCGCGCCCCCCGCACCAGCAGGCAGACTCTCAACCACTGCGCCACCAGGGAAGCCCGAAGGTATTAACTTATTAAATGGAAACACTGAAATTATACCAAAAAACAAAACCACAAAAAGAGTTGGAGGAAATTCGTTTCAGCTCAGGGCACAGGCCTGGTTCGTCTCAAGGGGGTCCCATTCCCTTTACTGGGTGATTAGTTCGAGAGACAGCGGAGGTTGCAATTTGGGCCAATGAGACAGAAGAATTTTACTGCAGGCTGGAGCAAACGCTTTCTCTCCCGAGAGCCGTTACAGCCAGGCTTTCTCCCTCTCCTGCTTGACCTCAGTGAGGAGGCGTAGGGCCCCTCTGGCTGCTGCCGGTCAGCCACACCGGGGGGACCTGGCCTCGGGGTGCCGCCAACATCGGAGGACAGAGCAGAGGGAGGGAAGGGATCTGGGTCTTCAGGATTTCTGAGCGGCTGGGTAAACCCCTCCCGAAGCCTGTCCTTCCTGTGAAATTCCGAGGGGGAGCTAATGAACTTTCTTATTTTTTTTTAACATCTTTATTGGAGTATAATTGCTTTACAATGGTGTGTTAGTTTCTGCTGTATAACAAAGTGAATCAGCTATACATATACATACATCCCCATATCTCCTCTCTCTTGCATCTCCCTCCCACCCTCCCTATCCCACCCCTCTAGGTGGTCACAAAGCACTGAGCTGATCTCCCTGTGCTATGCGGCTGCTTCCCACTAGCTATCTATTTTACATTTGGTAGTGTATATATGTCCATGACACTCTCTCACTTCGTCCCAGCTTACCCTTCCCCCTCCCCATGTCCTCAAGTCCATTCTACGTCTGCGTCTTTATTCCTGTCCTCCCCCTAGGTTCTTCAGAACCATCTTTTTTTTAGATTCCATATATATGTGTTAGCATACGGTATTTGTTTTTCTCTTTCTGTGAATATTTACTTCACTCTGTATGACAGACTCTAGGTACATCCACCTCACTACAAATAACTCAGTTTCGTTCCATTTTATGGCTGAGTAATATTCCATTGTATATATGTGCCACATCTTCTTTATCCACTCATCTGTTGATGGACATTTAGGTTGCTTACATGTCGTGGCTATTGTAAATAGAGCTGCAATGAACATTGTGGTACATGACTCTTTTTGAATTATGATTTTCTCAGGGTATAAGCCTAGTAGTGGGATTGCTGGGTCATGTGGTAGTTCTATTTTTAGTTTCTTAAGGAACCTCCATACTGTTCTCCATAGTGGCTGTATCAATTTACATTCCCACCAACAGTGCAAGAGGGTTCCCTTTTCTCCACACCCTCTCCAGCATTTACTGTTTGTAGATTTTTTGATGATGGCCACTCTGACCGGTGTGAGGTGATACCTCATTGTAGTTTTGATTTGCATTTCTCTAATGATTAGTGATGTTGAGCATCCTTTCATGTGTTTGTTGGCAATCTGTATATCTTCTTTGGAGAAATGTCTATTTAGCTCTTCTGCCCATTTTTGGATTGGGTTGTTTGTTTTTTTGATATTGAGCCGCATGAGCTGCTTGTAAATTTTGGAGATTAATCCTTTGTCAGTTGCTTCGTTTGCAAATATTTTCTCCGATTCTGTGGGTTGTCTTTTCGTCTTGTTTATGTTTTCCTTTGCTGTGCAAAAGCTTTTAAGTTTTATTAGGTCCCATTTGTTTGTCTTTGTTTTTATTTCCATTTCTCTAGGAGGCGGGTCAAAAAGGGTCTTGCTGTGACGTATGTCATAGAGGAACTTCCTTATTTTTCAAACCAATTTTAGTCAGGGCGTTTCACATTTCACTGTGCCATTTCCAGAGCTTTCCACCCAGATTTCTAGCACCTGGTGCCTCCTACTGTCTCCACCAAAGGACTTGGTTAAGGTGTCTTGCCAGAGTCCACTCACGCAGCACATACCTGAGTGCCTACTCTGTTCACTAAAACCAGATTAATCTTTCTACCACAACACTCTTGTCCTGGGCCTAACCTGTTCAGAAACTTGCAGTGGCTTCCCCTGACTTTAAGAATGAAGTTCCGGGACTTCCCTGGTGGCGCAGTGGTTAAGAATCCGCCTGCCAATGCAGGGGACACGGGTTCGATCCCTGGTCTGGGAACATCCCACATGCCGCGGAGCAACTAGGCCCGTGAGCCACAACTACTGAGCCTGTGCTCTGGAGCCACGAGCCACAACTACTGAAGCCTGTGTGCCTAGAGCCCGCGCTCCGCAACAAGAGAAGCCACCACAATGAAAAGCCCGTGCACCGCAACGAAGAGTAGCCCCCGCTCGCCGCAACTAGAGAAAGCCTGTGCGCAGCAACGAAGACCCAACCTGAGTCGACCTGACCTTGTAGTCCACGCCCCCACTGAACCCTCCACTCTAGGAGGACTCAGCACCCCCCCCTTCTGAACACCCCATGATGCTCCGTCTCCGGAGCCTTTCCCTCACATCAAAATCTTTCCAGCCTCTCAGGCTGAGGATGGCCATGCCCCTTCCCACCCAGCCATGGAATTGTTTCTTGCTGGGTTTCGCTTTTCCACTTTACTCCCCCATAAGCATCATCCATTATATTAAGGAATTCATATGCTTTTTCCAATATACGTAACAAGTATTTTCCTTAACACTGCATTCCTGGGTTGGCCTGCTGAGTGTGTTTTAATAAGCAGTTTTTTTCACTAGGACCGTATGTATGCTTGTGCAGCCATTCATTAATTCATTCACTGATCACCTACTATGAACCAGTCACTACACTAGATCCTGGGGACATGACCAGGCCCCTGCCCTCTACTAACATGCAATCTAAAGGGAAAGACAGTTTGATTGCAATGCTATAGAGGCTATCATAGAGGGATGGGAGCTTGGTGTGGGGGGCAGTGACTAGCTCTGATTTCCCACTTAGAGAAGAGAGGGCAAGTACTCCAGGCAGACGGAACAGTGCTGCAAGGCCTGGAGCAGCAAAAACAAATGGCGATTTTGAGGCACAGTGTGAAAGTCCACGTAGCTAGGGTCTAGACCACAGCCCTTCTCAGACTTGAACGGGCATACAAATACCTGTGGGCTTGTTAAGACCAGATTCTGTTTCAGCAGGTCTGGAGTAGAACTGAAGTTCTGCATTTCTAGCCAGCTCCTATGAGTTGCAAGAGCTTACAGGACACTGGCCTGGGAGGACCAAGGCAGTTCCGGGTGGGTATCTTCTTCTGCTTTCATTCAAAAAAGACATGAACACTACTTGTGTAGAGTGAATATCTCCTAGAAAGAAAATAGGAAGTGCTTCACCTTTTTATTCCATAGGTATAACGATATACTTCTACATGGCTTGGGTTCCAGGACAGACCTAATCTTTAGCTTTGGCCTTTATATGTATCTCCTGCATCCCAAACTCCCACCATCGACTAGGAGACCGGTCATAGGGGAGGCGTCACGCACAGCAACTCGTGCTTCCCACACCCCCCTCACGGCTTCTTCGCCAAGCACGTGAGGAGCAGAGCTCCAGATACCCCACGCTACTAGCCAGTGATAGCGATGTGCCTTGTTACCCTTAACCTTCTGACAAGGGGTATCTTGAGTTGATCTATGTTGAATACAGTAAAGCCTCATTGGTTCAGGCTCTATTAACTTGAAATAGGTGATAATATGGGTAGTTAGTGTTTACTTCTCTAGTCATTTCTTCATAAACTGGACAAAGTTTTATCATGCAGTTGTGATTGTAAGAATGATCAAAGCGTTTAAAAACATTTCAAGTAAACACATGGCTTTAGAAACACCCATTTATATAATCATCCACTTTTTCTTTATGTAATCCACTTTCTTCTGTAATTTGTTCATTTCCTAAAAGGTTCTAATAGACAACACCACTGATTGGCTTCCAGGGCTGTAAACAACAACAATAATAGTGACAGCAAATATTTATTGAGAGCTATAGATTTTTTTTATACATTTGTAATGTGAAGAATCAAAAACTTTAAAACTTTTTTAAAAATTACATTATTGGATTTGGTCAAAATGCATCCATTACAAGAAGGTCCCTGTACTTGTGTACAAAATGACAAGTCTTGAGCTCTGCTGTGAAGCTCTACTGCAAGGGTTGAGTAGAAAACCGAAGAACACCCTCCCTCAGAGGACCCTAAGGCATTCGAAGAGCATCTAGAAAGACAAACTGCGTGGGGAAAAGAAAAACTATTTGCTTATTATAGATGGCTACATTTTAGCTTAGTTTGTGGCATTTGACTTGGATTTCCCACTTCCTTCCCCAATTTTCAGTAAATATAGTTTAAAAATTGAAATTTGAAAAGTAGAAACAAAATGGGAATTTTAAGCCATGTCTACCTATTTGCCAATCTGCATTTCCCCACAAAGGCATTTCTGTGATACTCCATCATATTAACCTGCAGAATATTTATAGAAAATCTTTGTGAAGTAATTTAATCCTTTGAGTTTATCATCACAAATGGTTTACTTGCTTATACGTCCAGGTGCACATGTTAAAATAAGTGAATCCCCTGGGGTTTTCAAGTGGATAAACAAAATACAGAAATAGATTTAAGTGACATCATTCTGGTAAACTACTAAGGTATTTTTACTTTTAATATAACTGTACTGACTTATACAGTAGAACCGTGTGCTCTTTCCTTACAGATCAATCATTTTTTATAGATGACTTTTCCTTTAGCTATAACATAATCAATTAATTCGTGATGGCCTCCAAACTGGTAAATCAAATGCTCCCATCTAGAAAGAAATCAAACATAAATGGATACAAGTCAAAATTATCACTCTGTCAATAAATGCTAATTTCAAAATACATTCTCTAAAAATTTGTTTACACTTAGTAGTTAATATTTGACCTTTTTAAAAAATGGTAGAGTACCATGATAATTAGTCTATGATAAATCCAATATTGTTTAATGATATTAAGTATTTGTTCTTAAAATATTTGATTCACATTAGAACAATGACTCTAGATCAGTGCTTCTCAAACTTTAGCATGTATCTTTTTCACCTAGAAGACTTTTTAAGACAGAGATGCTAGGCCCACTCCTGGAGTTTCTGGTTTGGTAGACTGTCCAAGAGGCCTGAGAATTTGCATTTCCAGCAAATTCTCAGAGGATGCCCTTGCTGCTGGAACTGCACTTTGAGAACCACTGTTCTGGACTAGGAGTTGGCAAACTGTGGTCTGTGGGCCAAATCTGGCCTGATGCTTGCTTTTTATTGTTCTTGAGCTAAGATCATTGTTTTTTTGTTTTTTTTTAAATTTATTTATTTTTTATTTATTTATTTTTGGCTGTGTTGGGTCTCCGTTTCTGTGCGAGGGCTTTCTCTAGTTGTGGCGAGTGGGGGCCACTCTTCATCACGGTGCGCGCGCGGGCCTCTCACCGTCGCAGCCTCTCCTGTTGCAGAGCACAGGCTCCAGACGCGCAGGCTCAGTAGTTGTGGCTCACGGGCCCAGTTGCCCCGCGGCATGTGGGATCCTCCTGGACCAGGGCTCGAACCCGTGTCCCCTGCATCGGCAGGCGGATTCCCAACCACTGCGCCACCAGGGAAGCCCCAAGCTAAGATAGTTTTGTTTGGGGTTTTCTAAATTATGACTTAAAATGAAAAACAAAGACAATAATATTCTGTGACATAAAAATTATATAAAATTCAAATTTCAATGTCCATAAATAAAGTGTTATTGGAACAGTAAAAAAAAAAATTTGCTTCAGTTAAATGATGCATGAATGGTAACATCAGCATCACTTTCGATAGAGACAATGGCTTATGACCCTCGAGAGTAGAATTATGGAGCCATTCTCTTCTGTGGAACATGAGGTCCAAGGCCTGGCAGAGGCTTGCTAGGGTCCAGACACCATAGGATTCACAACTTTAAGATTTAGAACAATAACACTCAACTTGTTACACTGGAGACCCAGGAGGCAGCAGGCTGTGAGTGAGTAATACAAAACAAGAGGCAGGAAAACTGAAGCAAGGCTTTTGGGATCCAGCAGGAATGAGAAGTCAGAGAGGTAATGAATCAGCACCAGGATGACAAGCCAGAGTTGGGACCTGCGTGGCCCAACACACGCAGAAAAGGTCAGAATCCAAGAAGAAAAACAAACACAGGCCAGAGGGCACAAGTCCAAAGTCCAGGTAAACAGAGCAGAAACCTGGAGATCTATGAAAGATATAAGATGGATGAAGAGACCAGAAAAGTTGGTCTACCCTGCAGTTTAGGACCTGGAGGGAGACTTTTTGCTTAGAAAGGGGTGACACTGAGGACACTGAGAAGACTGGGTAGCTGCTGAGCTTATACAGAGCCTGACAGTAATAATCAGTGGAAAAGGGATTTAAACCAAGTCTCCATATTACAGTGGGTGTACAATAAAATGGCTCAGCTGGGAGAACACTCACCTGGATGAATTGATGATAATGAGATCTCCCTGTTTTCCTACTTCCAAAGATCCATGAGTGTGAGACTTTCCCAGGGCATAAGCGGCATTGATGGTGGCAGCAGCCAAGGCCTCGGGCATGGACATTCTCATGTTCACACAGGCCAGATGCATGACCATCGGCTAAGATGGGAAAAGAAAAGCATTGGAGAAAAGCAACAAAACAGCAGCTGCCACCTAGGACATTTCTCAACACAGCACAACAAATAATGATAGTTAAATGTATAAGTGGAGCTGACTAAATTAGTATGAGAAAAGTGAAATTTACATTTACACGTAAAGATTCTTATGCTTTGGGAAAGATTCGTTTATTATAGAGATTACTTACCCACCCACCCCCTATATGTATTTAATATTTATTTATTACTTTTCAAGGCCACTTACTGTGTAAGATGAAGCTCACCTCCACACTTACTTACTAAAACTTACTAAACTTCTTGGAGCTTATGCAATTCTGAGAGGGGAAATAGGTTACTGTAAAACCACAATGCCCAAAGGCTGCATCAAAGCATAGTATCAATAGAACCTTCTCTCTCCTCTCTCAGCCTGGAGGCATTCAAGTGGCACAGAAATATCCAATTACACTGCTGTCCACACTCTTTTCTTGTTCCACAGGAAAATCTTTTCAGATCTTTGAAACATTTTAACAGTTAGTGAAATATTTTTAAATTATTTATATGTTTGGTAGAAGTTTCATAGACTATGAAAGGCACATTAAAAGTAATTACCATTGAAAAACAATACGCATTAGGGTTGAAATCACTGCCCAGAGCGACTATTACCCCTTCATCTAACATTTTCCTGGCTCGAGGTTGCTTCAGTCTAAGGAGAGGGAAAAAAATGATGTCAGTCTCTAGAAGTGGAACTTTTGAAGAACAGATGTTCAGAGTTGAAGCAGACTTAAGATATCCAACCCCTTCGTGTTCTGGAAGAAGAAACAGAAACTCAAGATTAAGTGATTAGAGGTGGCGTCCAGCAGAACCCCAGGAATCCTGATTTTTATCATCCTGCTTTTGAAATCACTTGGCTATAGCTAACTTTTTAAATTTGGGATTATCATGACAATCTTTATATATATTCAGAGATTCTTGCGAAGGGAGAAAACTTAAAATTGTTTTCAAATGTAATAAACTTTTTTTGATTCCCAAATATAAACAATGAGGTTTAAATAATGCTTTCTAAATTAACATTTTGCAATTTTTTGTTCGTATCTCTCCCTCTCCTTTTTTGGGGGGGAGAGGGGGTCTCAAAATTATAGGTCCTTCAAATTTCTGAAGGCCCAAGAAACTAATATGTAAAATATTTGTGCTCCTTCCTGGATGGGTATCTCCCTGACCTCCTTGCAAGCTTTTTAAAGTAACTGCTCTAAGAGGAAGTTCAAAGGCCTATCTACTATCACCAGGCTTTACTGGAACAAACCGTTAATATTCCTGGCAGGTTGGGCTTTCTCAGACAGGTATTCTAAGGGGGCCTGGGCTCATTCTAGGGAGGCATCGTGGAGCTGTTAGAAACTATGCCAGTGTTTGTTCAAGTCTCATAATGTTGGGGAAGGTGGGTGAACAAAATCATTTGTGCTAAGAGTCTGTAGGTTTATAGGCAAGATTGAGGCTTATTGGAGAGAGGGGCTCAGAGGAGCCTGAATAAAGTTTGGTCAAGGAGAGACCTCCGCTGGGAAGCCTTCCCAGTCACCTTGTTGGCCCTCATTTCCTCTGGCTTCCCCAGCACCCCACACGCCTCCATTTTAGAGACAATAGCTATTGTTTCATGACAATAATAGTGGACTGGTGCTCAGCCATTATGAACCTGTACTGCCCAGGAGTTGTCTTTAGAAAAAGCTCCTGAGGGTAACCCTGACCCCTCCTTTGAGACCCTACTCTAGCCTTCAGTTCAATTTGATTGATCGGTTGGTTGTAAAGTATTGAGACTACTACAGCTGCCCCTCTGCTGGAAAGTCCAGCAGGGGCTAAGGATCACTGAAAGGATGATTTCTTTTTCTTATAATTTGTCCCAGCACCCAGTCCTGCCTCTGGTTAATTAATATTTTTGATTGAATGAATGAATGATACTGTTATATTCTAGGAGTGTACTAAATATGGCAAAGAATAGAATAACTTTGGGCTTCCCTGGTGGCGCAGTGGTTGGGAGTCTGCCTGCCAATGCAGGGGACATGGGTTCGGGCCCTGGTCTGGGAGGATCCCACGTGCCGTGGAGCGGCTGGGCCCGTGGGCCACAATTACTGAGCCTGCGTGTCTGGAGCCTGTGCTCCGCAACAAGAGAGGCCGCGATGGTGAGGGGCCTGCGCACCTCGATGAAGAGTGGCCCCCGCTTGCCGCAACTAGAGAAAGCCCTCGCGCAGAAACGAAGACCCAACACAGCCATAAATAAATAAAAATAAATAAAAATTAAAAAAACAAAACAAAACACAGAGGCCCCCATCACTGCTCATGAAACCATTGTTTTAAAAAAAAAAAAGAATAACTTTATAGCTGTGCTCAGAATAGGTTTTATTTATGTTTTATACAAAGTCCACCTAAGTTTGGCATTCGAGGCTCCCCACAAGCTGAGCCCACACTTCTTTCAGGGCCTCCTTTCTCATCCCTGCCCTACCCAATACTGCCCTCAAACCACTGGGGTTTTCTATTTGTACATTTCTGAGTCTGCCGTTCTCCTTGCCTAGAATATCCACCCCTCCCTGAAATGCATTCATATTCCCAGGCCCAGCTCACATCTCGCCCACCCATGCTCACTTTCCCTGGCCACTCAGCCAGAAGTGATTATCCTTTTCATTACCTCTATAGGTCTTACTGTCTATTCATTTATCATGTTTCATATGCTTAGACTGCAAATTCCGTGAAGGACCATGTGTGTCTTATTCACCATTGTGTCTCTAGTACCAGCACAGTGCCTAGTATTAATAGCTGATCGATTATGTTTTGTTAAAGGAATTCTTTAATTTTTTATTATTGTGTTTGCATTGCACTTCAGTTTTATTTTCTCCTCAAAATACAGGGACTTCTTGGCAGCCTCAATGAAAAGCATATGGTATCTAACACACGGAGATCAATAAAACTTGCCTGGTCATTAATTCAGCCAGTCATTCTAAAACCATCCCATTAGTGAAAACTCTGTGCCACGTACTAAAGCCTCAGAGTCATCCTTGAGTCGTTTCTCACAGGCCACATCCAACCCACCAGAAAATCTTGTTGGCTCCCCCTTAAAACTATATCCAGAATCCAACTCATTTTTATATCCCTCTGCTACCATCTTGGATCCAAGTCACCATCATTGCTTGCTAGGATATTTGTTAAGACCATCCTAACTGGCTTTCCTGCTCCTACCCTCAAGCCCCTTAAAATATATTCTCTTCCTAGCAGCCAGAGGGATTTTTTAGAAAAATAAGTTAGATCATGTCGCTGTGCTTTTAACCACTCTCAGTGGCTTCCCGTGGGCTTCCTGTATGCACCATGAACTCAGCCCTTCAAGAACTGCCCCTCTTTCTGGCCTCGTCTCCTATCTCTCCCTGCCTGGCTTGTGCCTCTCTGGCCTCACTCTTGTTGTTCCTCAAATACTCTCAGTGCATTTCTACCACTGCGCTCACCGTCCATCCACTCAGAACACTCTTCTAGTTATCCCGGCTCCTTCCCCCAGATATGGCTTGCTCCCTCACTTCCTGGAGGTCTCTGCCCAAATGTCCCCTCCTCCGAAAGCCTTCCCTGACCACCCTAAAAACACAGCACCCTCCCCTCAAACACTCTATCCTCTCGCCTCACTTGGATTGTTTTCACAGCACCAAGCATCACCTGACATTTTCTGTGTTCATTGGTCGGTTTGCGCATTGCCTGTCTCTCCCCATTAGAATGTAAGCCCCCTGAGGACAAGACTCTATTTTACTTGTGGCTGGATCCACAGTGCCTAGAACAGTGCCTGACAAGTAGTGGGCCCCCAACACACGTGTTGAATACAGAAATTAATCAAGGATTGGGGGTACAGAGGTGACACTTGCCCTTGAAGCATTCCCAGTCTACGACAGGCAGTTTCCAGGACCACTTAAAATAGTGTTTCTCTGCTAGGACAATGTGTGAGAGAGGTGGGTGAAGCAGAGATACAGAGTGAGGAAAGGGTAGACGTTAAAATTTCCCTGCCGGTCACTCTGATGGCCTCCCCTCCCTTTCCCGAACTACTCAAGGAGGAAAAATATATGTATGTACAAGGCAGTAAAATTATAAAGGGGGCTCCAGATAAACTAAGGTGAATGTGTCCTGAATAAATTTAAATATTATACACAAAGATGCATAAAATAATGATTAAAAGAAGCCCTTGAGTGGCATAAGGCAATGGTTATTCTGGAAATGAGAGTCAAGGGAGTTCAGGGCGCAGCTGGGAAACCTGCAGGTTCCTCCTGATGGAGAGATCAGAGAAATACAGAAACAGAGAAGCCAGGGAAGAGCGTGGCCTTCTCTTTGGTTGCCCCTGTCATCCAAACAGGATGCTAAACCCATCTTGTGGTGATGGCACGTGGCAGCTGCCACTGGCATAGGGACAAAGTTCAGACTTTTAATGCTGAACTGCCCTCCAGCACCACAAGTCTCAGATTTTTGCTCTGTCTTAAGAGATTCAAGGTGAGTTAAAGGAATCCTTTTGTTTTGTAAAAACTTATTCCTTGGGTGGTGGAAAATTAACCAGATTAAGTCTTGATGACTCTGATGACTATTGAGATTTGCAAGAAAAGCAGCTGATCATACTGAGAATGGTTATTGATGGATATTTCCTGATGGTAACCTACATTATGTCTACTCTTTAAGAGAACAGTAATAAGAGAAATGTATAATATTTTATATATATGTGTATAAAATCATAATAAATTTGAAAAAAGCACTGTAATATTCCTTTCTTCTCCCTTATAAAAGTTACTTGAACCTGTTTTTCCAATCCCTCAGGCAGAGTTTCTCAATCGTAGCACAATTAATGTCTTGGACTGGATGATTCTTTGTTGTAGGAGGTTTTTCCCTGCACTGTGGGATGTTTAGCATCATCTCTGTCCTCTACCCACTAGATGCCAGTGACACCTCCCAGTTGTGACAACCAAAAATGTCTCCAGATACTGTCAAATATCCCCTGAGGAGCAAAAGCACTCCAAGTTTGAGAACCACTGTCCTAAGGCCATAACTGCGGAATCATGCCCCTCCCCACAAAAAACCATGTATCACAACCGCAGAGAAAGCACCCAGTCCTAAGAGGAAATCAACTGCCTCTTGAATGCTGGACCTTCTGACCACAAATTCGGTGGCTGTCATGGAAGTGGTTCAATGAGTCAGGAGACCTCAGGTCTCATATTTGAACTGGAGCAATGGCCGTGATAAAAGATGGACTACATGGGCTCAATCCATTGAGGGCACACAGCCAAAGCCCCGGGGAGATGCCACAAAATATACTTAGACATCTCCTCTTTCCTCCCACTCCCGGGGTTTATGAGGATTATGGTCCCCACTTATATCCTCTTAGAAAGCAGCTCATTCAGATTCAGAATACTGTGAAATATCCCTAATATCTTATGCATGTTTTTTAAAGTATAAAGCCTATATCACTATTTTCTAATTATAAAAGTAATGCATATTCCTTTTTAATTGGAAAATTCCAAAAATGAGGAAGAAAGAAAAAGAAAGCGCCACTCTCCCCAGTAATCCCACCACTCAAACACAATTTGGGTCTAAGCTCCTTCCTCGGGGTAATTCATTACAAATATCATACCAGTATTAGCATCTTCCATGAGCTAAGTTTTCCTGATCTGCATTTTTAAGGGATTTGTAAGGGTGATGAATATTTGGGCATCTTGGAAGTCTGTGTCTCCACAGCTTATACTTGCAGCTCTCATGTTGCGGGGAGAAACCACCTCACCTCAGCATGTAGGCCGTGGTGGGCAGGAGGACAGCAGAGCACCTGGCCGCTGCCATGGCAGCAATGCCTTCATCACTCACTTCTTCCAGGTGACTGATTGCCTTGGCTCCCAGTTCCACCCCGAGCTAAGCAGAATGGGCAGAGAGACAGAGAGAAGTTTCACCAACAGCAACAACAAATCGATAACATGCCAGCAAATGGTTTTTCCTGCAAAAACAAACAGCACTCTATTATTTTCTTGCCAACTACCTCTCAAGAGCACAAGCTCGGTGATCTGAAGTGGGCAGTGTTGTGAAGTGGATCCAGAGATATTTAGGAGGAGAATTGGGAGGACTTGCTGGTTAGCTGAAATGCAGTAGGTGAGGGGGAGGGAGGAGTCAAAATGATATCCAGGGTCTCAACTTAGGCAACAGATGGATAATGGCATCATTCACTGGGGCAGGAAACACAGGCAAGATTTGGACGTGATATTAAGAGATCATATTGGACGTGTGGTGGTCGAGACACATGTAGAGTATCTACATCTGTATTTATGCCCCAAGGGCAGTTGCTTATGTAGCTCCAGGGCTTAGAGTAAAGAGCTAGACCCCCAACTACAGGGATTTTGTGCATCTCACTGCTGAATTCTCAGTGCCTAGGAGAGTGCCTGGCACACAGCAGATACTCAAATATTTGTAGAAAGCATGAATAAATTAATCTGGAAAAGACATATAGATTTGAAAATCATCCTGTGGCTATTAATGGTATGCTCCACTAAAAGTCCTCTGGATTGTGCCACAGAAAGACCCTAGAAGCTACATGTGGAATTAACAGACTGAGCTAGGGTGGCTTTGGGTGCCAATCAAAATAGGTTGTGAATTTAGTAAATGAGATCACAAAGGTACTTCTTTTTTCTGCTAGTATCACCAGAAGGAAATAATAAAAATAAATGATCAGCAAAAAAGTCTGGGATTCCAAGGCTCAACCGCACCAACCTGCACATATTTCAAACAAATTTCCCCATTCTCTATCTTTTCAGAAGGTTACTCCTTCCTTTGCACAAACTCATTAAGTTCTCCACAGCACGAGTGTTGACAAAGGAAAAGCAAAAGGTCACCCATACCTCAGCAGCCTTCATTGGGTGGAGTTCATCCCCATGGAAGTTAATCTGTAACCCTATATCTTTCCCACTTTGAAGAATCCTTCTGGTGGAATCGAGATCAAAGACGCCCTTCTCACAGAACACATCTATATTGTCAACGTGTATTTCCCCATTTCTGCCAAGTTCCTTCAGCTTTGGGAGGTGGTTATTGATGATGTCATCAGCGGCTTCAGTAGCAGTCTTTCCTCTGAGGGAAGAAGAAAGTGAGATTACCGTGGGCAAGTTTGTTTTTTTTTTTTTTTAAATTGGAGAAAGGGTTTTTTTGGCACTTGGAGAACCTGAGAAATTGTAGGTAAATGACCCCAAGCCTCAGAAAGGTAAAGAGAAGATCAAAGCTATAACTCAGGACTCTTAGCAATCAGGATGAGCCTACATAGCAGAGGTATTGATAAGACTTCTGTACACACTGACCCTACAGGCAGAGACTCAGATGGTTCATCCATTCTGGCACATCTGGGCTGCCTCTGGGAATGCCTGGCTGAAAAACTGAATCTTCTTGTCAAGGACACATAGAGGACATCCTGGATGATTCCCTGACAACCCAACCGTGAGCCCCTTACCTGGGCCAAGCTATTACCCTGACTTTTTCTTCCTCCACACTGTTTCTAGAAGCATCTGCCTAAGGCTTTCTGTCTCATCAGACATAGGGGAAGAAGATAGTAGGAGGCCCTGAAATTCTTTCTAAGATTCTGGGGTAGTTATATATGAGAAAGGTCTGGGCTTTTGAAGTCAGACACAGAGCTGCGCCACTTGCTAGCCGTATAACTTTGGACACATGATGTAGACGTCATTTGGTATCCTCTGGGCCTCAGGCTTTATCTTCGGGGATCAAGATCAGACCTCAGAGGCTCACTGGCAGATGGAGAAATTTTCTGTAAAACTTCAGCCTTGTATTTGGCACACAGAAGGCTCTCAGCAAAAACCATCTGGGTGGGTAGACAGAGGTGGACTCTGAGGAGACAGGTACTTATATATGCTGTTTCTAATTCTCGAGACAACCATATAGGATAAGGGTGTTATTTAGCTGATTTACAGATAAGCAATTCATGTTCAGAAGAGTTAAGTGATCAAAACTTAACTCAGAATCACCCAGCTGGAAGTAGTTAAGCTAGACTCGAACCCAGGTCTGGTGTCCCTCCAAAGCCTGAGACTTTTCTGCCATGTCACATTGTCTTTCCTACTAAAAAAAAAAAAAAACAGACTATAATAGACAGGATATCCCAAAAGTCTTAGTGCAGTTTCAAGCCATAATAATTTCAGAAGTATAAATGCTAAAAACATACAAGAAACATCACTGGAAATATTAAGTATTTATATTTCTTTTCTACTTAGTTCTGTAAATTTTTCATAACAATTTCAATGTTAATTTTTTTAGTTCCTTTGATTAAAGATGGTAAATGAAATATTAACATTAAAATTTTATTTGTCAAAGTTCACAGAAATAAATGTAAACATTTTTTAAATGATTTAATTATTAATATGATTTAATTAAATGGGCTATTTATGTGATTAAACCATTTTTGTAAGCCTGCAGCATTTATTATCTAAGTTAGTTATCACAACTTAAAACTGCACTAAGACTTTGGAGACACCCTGTGAATTTTCAAGTCCTGGATTTCTTTTGGATCATTTGGTTCTGGGACTGCAGGCCTTCTGATCTAGTAATTCCGGGACGGATGAGATGCAGAAGCAGAAGGGGAGAGAATTCTCTATAGCAAATCCATACAGGAGGAACCTTTTAGATAAAGAGGAAAGCTGAAAAAAACATTTACAGCAATAAAACAAAAATGTTTGCTGCTAAACAAGCAAACAGATGAACAAAAATAAAAACCTCCCTAAATCATCTTGACTTCAAGATTTGATCTACCTCCCATGGGGTGTTACTCAATTCCTGAAGTGCCTTTGTGCTCCCTGTCATGGGAAACTATTTAAATTAATATCTGTCATTTTAAAGGACCTATCAGGGGAATTTCTTTTTGTTAACCAAGAGTTTTGAACACCTCCTCTTCCTTCACTATTAAGGGACTTGCAAACGGATGGGTCTGGTGGGGCCCATCTTCCTAAACCCACGTGTGTGAGATGCCTGAAGGTTAGAATCAGAGCACCTTTCCAAAGGCTCTACTGGTCCCTCTGCAAGAGCTAATGTGCTGGTGCACCTTCACTGAGTTAAACCCCGGTTAAACCCCGGTCCCTTCGGCTGACGTTACTTTGGCACCGAGTGAGCCCCGCAGTAAGTGGCTGAGATGCCGATGTCCAGCTCCCGCCGGGCGCGCTCAATCACGCGTAGCATCTTGAGCTCCGTCTCCAGGTTGAGGCCGTATCCGCTCTTGCATTCCGCCAGCGTCGTCCCCGCCCTCATCATGCACCCAAGCCGCTGCCGGAAGGAGCTGAACAGCGCCTCCTCCGAGGCCTGGCGCGTGCGCTCCACCGTGAAGTTGATCCCTCCTCCAGCCTGGTGGATATCCATGTATGTGGCTCCTGCCAACTGAACACACGGTTCACCCTTAGGTCTGCAAAACGCAGGGAGGTTGCAGGCAGGTCTACAGAACCTACGTACAGGGGTGATATTCGACATGACTGACAATCGACATGGCACAGGCACCAACCGATCAGGAAGGATGGTGGGGCACACAGCTCTGGAAGTCCCTACTCTGCCAGGGTGGTGGGGAGTTGCAGGGGTCAGAGGTGTTTCAGGAAGGGACTGGGGTGGCAGAAATGGGAGATGTGGGGAGGACTTGGGGCCTTAGGCTAGCGACAGTTTACCAACAGGCACAAAAGTATTTCGGTATTTTAACAACCCAGCCAGTCCTGGTGTGTACCAGCTAGTCTCAGTACCTATGAGAAAGCAAAGCTTAGGCGATTAGGGGCCTCACTGTGGTTATTCAAGTCCCCACTAGGAGACCCAGAGCATTTCCACCCCTCAGTATTTGGCCACCTAGAGTTTCGGGCCTGACCTCTGTCACTCAAGCAAATAAAGAGGCTCTTTCTGGGATCCCACTGGACCCCTGTTACTCTGGGCAGCAGGGAGTGTGTGGTGCAAACAAAGTGTGCCGGCCTGGGGGGCTCCCTTAGTCACACCCTTCCCTTCTGTTCTTAATTCTGTCACGTTCAAGTTATTGCAAACTCGAGCTTTTAAGGAAAGTTTCAATGGTTTTATAATAAATGATCTTCGTTCATTTCGTGTTAAAAAAAAAACAAAAACCTGATGGGTTGGGCCCTTTTTGCATCACTTTCTGCATCATAGAATGAGAGAATTGGACCGTAAATCTCTGAGGTTGATTTTTGGCTCTGAAATTCAATGATTTAATAAAGCCTTAAAAATAGTTCTAGATTGTTGAGAAAGGTAGACAGTTTTTGAATAAATTTTTTCTTTTTCTGAAATAATCCAATTTAGCTGTTAGGCTGCACAGGTTTTTAAAAAACAGTGTGAAGAAAAGACATGGAGGGAACAACCTGAAAAGGCTACGTACTGTAGGATTCCAACTCTATGACATTCTGGAAAAGGCAAAACTATGGAGACAGTAGAAAGATCAGTGGTTGCCAGGGTCTCGGGGGAGAGGGGGATGAATAGGCAGAGCAGAGAGGATTTTTGGGGCAGTAAAATTACTCTGTATGATACTACAATGGTGGGGGCATGTCATTATACATTTGCCCAAACCTAAAGGATGCACAACACCAAGAGTCAACAGTAATGGAAGCTATGAACTCTGGGTGATAATGATGTGTCAGTGTAGGTTCATCCATGGTAACAAATGTACCACTCTGGTCAGGGATGTTGAAAATGGAAAAGGCTGTACTTTGGACAGGGGGCAGGGAGCAGTGGTATATGGGAAATCTCTATAGCTTTCATTCAATTGTTCTGTGAACCTAAAACTGCTCTAAAAAATAAAGTCTACTAAAAACAAGGAAATAAACAATGTGAAAATGGCTCAAACCAGGGATTTGAGGGTTGACTGCAGCTAATTAATGACTGACAAAGACTACAATTTATGTTTCTTAATAAGTCTCATTTTTCTGGAAAAACAGTGGGAACAATGTAAGACATTTTATTTTTGTGATTAATAATATGTTTTTCCAAGTTTGACCCCAATGAATGGTGATTTTCAAACTGTTTCCTGGAGTCCCTTCAAAGGCTACCAAGGGATGGAATGAGGAAAAGAAAAGAGAGGAGAAATTAGTGAGCAAAGCAGGTCACCTCTATTTTAAAAGGAGGTTTCGGCAGCTAAAACATCTTGAAAACTATTATACTTGAAATGACTGATAGCCCTGGGCACAGTATAAAGATTTGGTACCAAGCTATAAATTGGTTAATTTTGTTGTAATTTATTTCCATAGTCCAAGCCAGTAAAAATATCCGTTAAAAAGACATGTAGACATTTGTTGTAAAGCCTAACAGCCTACAAACTCTAGAAAAACACGTCTATATTTGTGCTTTATTTTGATTTGCCATTGTTTATTGCAGTTACCTTCATCGCAAACTCATGAACTCTTTCACCAGCCCATACTGGATGTGTGTGTGCATCCACTAAACCTGTAATCAATAAATCAAATCACGTTTAAAGTTAAGAAACAGAAAGCACTTAGACAGCAGGCAGACTCTACTATACGGTTCTTAGGAAAGCATGATGGTGGTCAGCCATCTTGGAGGAGGGTGGAGAAGGGAGAATTTGTCTGGGTGGTTCCCAGAAGACTCCCTGCATGGTTGGTCTAGAAGGCTCTAATGGAGGAGTGTGACTCAACATGATGAAAATATCCCCTAAAGAAATACAGCTCCTTTTGCCCAATAAATCCATGCTCACCAAGCAACCTTTTAAAACAGGATGTCAAATCTATTAGCTGAGCAAAACCAAGGACTATATGACCAAGGAAGAATCTGGGTGTGAAAAAGAATAACACTATCCCTACACTCAACTTTGAGCAGGAAAAGTATAAAAGCAGAAAGATGAATCTTTCTTTAAGAAAGAAAAATATTTTAATTCAAGAGAAACTATAAAATGGTCACTTGAAACTTTTGTTTATCCCGGTACAATTTGGTAAAGTCTGTCCTTCCAGAACATTCAAAGTGCCTTATGGATTAAATGGCTCATTAGTGGTTCTGATCGGAGTAAAATCAAAAGTCCCTACCATATATTCTCTACCATATTCTGCTGTTTCTCATGAGGTTTCACCCTGACTTTCTCTCCTGACCCCCAAGGGCCAGATAGTAGAAGCTCTGTCAGATGCACACAGCACGCAAGTATAAATCCTAGCCTCTGTGTTTGCACAGAACTCAAAATTTGTGAAATTTGTTTCAGAGGATGACATAAAGCCATAAAACATAGAAAATGTAGGAGATGATGGCTAATAAACTGATTCTGTTATCAATCACTAAAGATACAAATGAACTTCAGTGAAATCTCTAGGGTTTTTTGATTTATGTTTTTTCTGCCTGGAGATGGGTCTTTTGTTTCATACTCTATACAAATTTAGAGTATATTCTGGAATTACAGAGAGCAATTTGCTGTCTTTGCCTCCCCTATGCCATGGATTAATAAAATTCTTCCAACAGCTTTTGAACCCAAACCCAGCACAGCTGGTTCTCTTCAGCATATGAGTGGGAAGAAGTGGAGTGAATGAATGCGTGTGATTCCCAGCTTGCCCTTTACCTGTTTAGAGATCTTGGGTAAGATATTTCACCCCTAAACATCAGTGTTCTAATCTGCAGTGTGTAGATAATGATACTTACCTTACAGGGCAGTTCGGTTTCATTCAACATGTAAGTGCGTTTGTAAAGCAGCTAGACATTTACTAGTAGAAATTCAATAAATGGTAGCTATTATATTTTCATATTATTGTGAGACCATGTTTAAAACAAGCTACTACTCTTCCTCTTTACACCACTAAAACTGCTTTTAGGGCTTTACTGAAAAAGAGGTTAATACCTGGCAAGATGCATTTCCCGGTACAGTCAATTCTTTCTTGAAATGTTTCTTCTGAAAACTGTTTTTGGATAGCATCACCAGGACCGATGGCTTTTATGAACCCATCTCTGAATAAAAATCAAGAAATTATTACTAACTTTGGGGGAAATATTGTGAAAATTTTGACCAATGATCATGTTATCGATGCCCTTTGGTGTCAGTCAATATTTATTGTATTTCCTTCTTGAGCACGTGTCTTTGGAAATTGACTCTAGCCACATGCAAGGCAAAAAGTCAAATCAGGTGTAGCAGAGATTGCTAATTGTTCCCCAAGATCAATGTTCCCTTTTCCCACAGTGCTAGATTCCTAAATTTTAGCTGGAGGCATGACCACCCAGAATAAAGACTACCTTTCCGTGTCTCCCATCAGCCAGGTGTGGCCATGTGACTAAGTTCTAGCCAATAGGATCGTTTTCTCTGCCTACTTCCTACTGGCTGGAATGTAGACACCATAATGAGAGACGGCACAGCAATCTTGGACGTTGGAGTGCCTGTGAGCAAGAGGGCAGTGCTCAGCTGAGCAAGACAGTAGGGGTCTGGATCCTCAGAACTCCGTGGAGTATGGCCATCAACTAGCCCTAGGTTCCTACATCCATGCAATTCTGTTAACTCATTTTAACAAATTTTTGACGGTAACACTGAGGATGTTTTTATTCCTTCGTTAATTAAAAACAAACACACACAGAGTCCCTAAAAGCTGGGCTCTTACACAACCCTAAGCAGCCTCAGATAAGGGATGAGACTTGTGTAATCGCAGTGCCATGGGCTCTCCAATTCAGATGGGCACCCAACCCCCATTCCCACTCCAAGTCCACCCTTCCAAACTTTGGCTGTTCTTTTATTCTCAGAAGTTTAAATGAAAATAACTGAAAATGTGCTCTCTTTCTGGTGGCTGAATCTTAATTATCTATCACCCCAAACCATCGCCATCTAAACGTTTTCTGTGGTTCTCAAGCTTTGGGGTGCAGACGAAGGGGGTGGGAGACGTGCTTTGTAAAAATTCAGATCTCAGAACTCCACCCATAGAGATCCTGATTCAAAAGACCTGGGGATAGGTGGGGACGGGGTGGAGGGGATTGGATGAAGGTAGTCAAAATGTACAAACTTCCAATTATAAGATAAATAAGTACTAGGGATGTAAAGTACAGCATGATAAATATAATAAACACTGCTGTATGTTACTTATGAAAGTTGTTCAAAGAATAAGTCCTAGGAGTTCTGGTCACACGGGAAAAAAATTTTTCTACTTCTTTGAATTTGTATCTATATGAGAGGATGTTCACTATACTTACTGGTGATCATTTCATGATGTATGTAAGTCAAATCACTGCGCTGTACACCTTAAATCTATACAGTGCTGTATGCCAATTATATCTCAGCAAAACTTGCAAAAAAGAAAAAGATCTGGGGATAAGGGGGGCGGGCGGCATCAGAAGTCTGTCTTTAAAAAAAAAAATCTCAGGCCGTCTGAGGCAGGTGGTCCCCCGTCCGCACTTCAAGAAGCATTGGAGAGAACCCCTACGCCTTCAGATTGCTGCAATTATATTTTATCAGCAGAGGCGGGATCTTGATGCTCCCCAGTGGAATGTGCAGCTTGAGAGAGGTTTCTTCAACTGAATGACAACCGGAGGCGGCCAAATACATTAGCAACAGGCGCCTAAAAGGCAGGCGTGCCAATGACTCCCTGGGTGCGGGAAGGCTGTTACCGCGTTCCCCTCCACAGCGCACAAGTTACAGAAAGAGCACCAAGCTGGGCCTTGGCTGACCGGTCCCCCCAGCACACGACCCGGGGCGCCCGCAGCTCCAAAGCGCGCGGCCACTTACATGCCCACCACCAGGCTGGCGTCCTCCAGCACCGCCAGGCTGCGCAGCGCGTCCCGCGCCAGGAAGCGCTCGCCGCGGGCGCACACCAGCACCACTTGCCGCGCGTTCTCCAGCAGGAGGCGGTGGCCGCCCGCCATGTCGCCGCGCACCGCAGGTCTAGCGGAGGCTGCGCGGCTCTCGCTGCGGGCGGCAGCAGGGGGTAGAGGGGGCAGGTCCGCAGGCGGCGCCGCTCGGGGCCAGCAGGGCGGGGCGGGGCCAGCAGGGCGGTCTTAGCAGCTGCCAGTCCAGACCGCCTGGGACGCACGCCTCCCCCCACTATCGAGCCGGCAATAGGAGCACCAGCAATGAGAATGATGATTAGTAATAAACGTTATAATGGAATCTTCTCTTTCCTGGTCGCTTTGTCATGCTCTGGGTAAATGTGGTAGAGAGTCCTGTCCCCACTTTACAGGTAAGGAAACTGCGGCTCAGCGGAGGGGAGAGAGAAAGGCGGGCTGCGACGATCACGTGACCTGGCGGAAGGGAGTCACCGAGGGCGAGGGAGCCCGGAGGGGGCAGAATGGGGGAGGAGGGGGACCTGGGTAGGAGCAGGGGCCGGAACCTGGGACGGAGTCCCGGCAGGGGACAGAGTGGGGAGAAACCTCTGCCCAGAAACTCGCGGCAGGCTGGGACTCGGGGGGCCGCCCGCAGAGGGAACCCGGGGATGGGGAGGAGAGGGGGGGGTGGGCGTCGCTCCAGGGTCCGCGCGGCCGAGAGTACGGTGGCGGGTGCCGCACACTTTGCGGTTGGCCCTCTCCGCTCCCGGATTCCCTACCACACGGTCCCCGAGATGAAGGGGGAGCGGGGCAGGGGAGGATAGAGCCGAGACTAAAAAATCGATTGGCGCCTTCGCCCATTTTCCCCTAACGCCTTCCTGAAGGATAGGTTGGAATGGTTCCTGAATGCAAACTCGTCGAGGTAAGATTGGTTTCAGCTCAGTGTCGCCCACCGCAACTGTATCCGGTGGGACCTGCCCTCACCAAGATTGGAGACCAAATTAAGTTTGTTTAAGGAAGATGGTCTGTAATTCTTAGCCACATCTCTCGCCTGCCTGTCAGTTGCTGTGAATACACTGGCAGGCACTGGGTTTGGAGTTTCTCAAATATTTTATTTTGTTTATACACTTTTATTAGAAGCTCTGTGTTAGGCCTGGTAGGACATTCAAAGATAGGAAGGCCCTTTCCCTGCCCAGCAAAAACTTTACAATCAAAAGGAAGACACTTTATGGACGCAAATAACATATGATAAAAGAAAGCTGCTGCCAGCAAACCCACAAAATCTAAAAGTCCATTTTTTTGTCACTATAAAGCCATTTAAAAACGAAGAACAGAAAGCAAAATCTCCTTTAAATGAACACAATAAATACGAATATACTTAAGCTTCATATTATGGCCATGAAAGAGACAGATCAGACAGGTAGGAAAGAGAGAAGAAAAAAGAAGAGGGGGGAGAATTAAATAGATAATGGGAATAAAAGAGACCCTAAAGGGGAAAAAAATTCATAGATTACTCACAGCTCAGACACACAGTCAGAAAGAGATGTGAGTCTTTCACAGTTTTAAAAAGAAAGGTATAATATATACAGAGAAATAATACTATAAGAGAAGTATAAAATCCAAACGGAACTTTTTGGCCAACCCATAGAAAAGTGGAAAATTGGGGCTTCCCTGGTGGCGCAGTGGTTGAGAATCTGCCTGCCAATGCAGGAGACACGGGTTCGAGCCCTGGTCTGGGAAGATCCCACATGCCACGGAGCAACTAGGCCCGTGAGCCACAATTACTGAGCCTGCGCGTCTGGAGCCTGTGCTCTGCAACAAGAGAGGCCACGATAGTGAGAGGCCCGCACACCGCAATGAAGAGTGGCCCCCGCTCGCTGCAACTAGAGAAAACCCTCGCACAGAAACGAAGACCCAACACAGCCATAAATAAATAAATAAACAGTGGAAAATAGAAACACATAAAGTCACTAATTCATAGAGAAATATTAACATTCTGTTTATAAAATTTCTGCTAAAGACTTGAATCTGCTACATTTTGCAATTATAGGCATATTTGCAAATTTTGCAATTAGAGGTATAAACTAAGCATGGGGTGAAATTATAGGAACATAGAAGGCTTTGGGGTTCAGTACTTGTCGTAATCACACTTCTGTAACTTATGAGCTATTTGACCTTGGGCAATTAATTTCTCTAAGCCTCATTTTCCTCATCCATATCATGGGGATAATTGATTCTACTTTATGGACTTGTTTGAGCTTTAAATAAGATGAAATGTAAATCACTCAGCCCAGTGCCTAGCTCTAAAGAAGTATTATTATTATTATTATTATTACTATTAGTTTATTTTAATCCTGCTATTTGTCTTGATGGTCAATTAAGTTAAAGATTTGATTTCAACCAATAGTCCTTCAAAGAATATACCATGTTCTTAAAGCTTACAAGCTCTTGGTAAGTCTAAAAGAAATCATATTTTTTCTTCATGGGAATTTATATCTGTGGGTGAACTGAGTGTATCCGATTACAGTCCAGATAGACAACATTCCCCCAAAAGCCCATGCAAACAAGAAGTTTGTAGAAGCAAGGAGGTTAAGAGTGGACTTCTCTCCTCCGGTCACTGTTAAATAATTATAGAGGGGCGAGGATAACACATTTTTCCTCAGAAATAACCAACATCCCTGTAGCACTTTTTGGTTTACAAAGTACTTTTCACATCATGGGACTCAAATTGGCTGATTTCTTTCCCCTACTCTTCCTTCCTCTTGAACTCCAGTAATATTTTCAGTTTGCAAAAGGTGCAGTCAGAAATGTCAACAGAAAAGCCCATACCAAATAGCTAGCTTGACGCCAGCAGGTCCTTAAAGGTCAAGCTGAAGGTAATTTCCTCACCATCACGCTCTGCTTCTGACCTAATGAAAAGAGGCGGGTCACAGAGCAGGCCAAGGACCCAGTGGCCCCCGGCTTTCCTGTAAATAAAAAATTGCTAGTGCTGGTCTCCACGCACTATCCCAGGACACAGTTCACAGCCCTTTCTCCTAGTATTTGTCCAAGTGGCCAGAATGAGGTGGGAAAAACTTGAAAGGCATTGAGTCTGAGAGAATCTGTCTAAATCTTCATTTGCACGTGGGGGACAAACAGAGCTTTCTATCTCCTAATGAGAGAATCTGCAAATCCATTTTCATTGAATTGTAGAGAGAGTTGTCGAGAAAATCAATCACAAACTGCTTCAGATAACATGTGCTAGATATTGTTATTGTGAATTCATTTAGAATTGGTCTAGGACTTTAGGTGTGGACATTATAAAACCCCATTCCTCTTTCTCCACTTCCACAAAGATTGGAATAAGAATCAGCCCTAAGGTGAGTCAGAGTCCCCAAATTTGTATGGATATTGGTGGTCAATTCCTCTCAAAGGACCGGGTTTCAATAACTTTAAGTCAGGGTTCCTTAGGAAAGCTAGTTGTCAGTTACCTCTCCTATTCTTTTCAAGTGCTGTGGTTATTCACAAGACAAAGTGGACCAGAAAGAGGACAGATCTGGATATCTACTCTGAAAAAAGTATAAGCAATTATTTCCCTATCAGTCTATCATGAGTAGGCACTTCCCATACATTATCTGTGCTTGGAAATTGCAACAAGGCTGTAAGAAAGGTATTAGTATCCATACTTGATAGAAGCAGCAGCTAAGGTGCGCTGAGTTTACTCGGGTAGGCCTAAGAGAAAGAGCTGGGTGGAGTCAGAGGCAGGATTCAAACCTGCCTGTTCCCAAAGGCCAGGGTCTTTCCACAGTGCCATTCGTGCTGCCCCTACGATGACACGCATCAAAGGACCTGACTCAGCCTTTTATATAATGTAGTGACCACGTGTGATTGCATAATGTTAGAATAATGCAAGAATTAAACCAACCAGCATGGTGTTCACTTGGAAGAACAGTATATTTTATACCCACATCCCCTTAGATCTCTAATATTGATAGATACCTCAAACTTACCATGTTCTAAACTGAAACTTTGCTCTTCCCACCCACCCCTTCCCCCAGAGACAGCCTTCTCTGTCTCTGTTGATTGAAACTCCATTCTTTATTTCCTGGGCTCTTTATCTCATACCCCACATCCAAACCATCAGCCAGTCATGTAGTCTCTACTTTCCAAATATATCTAGAATTTGACCACCTCTCACCACTTCCACTACTATCCCAAGAGACCCCGTAAGCTCTTGCCTCTCAATGGCTGTAACCTCCCAACAGGTCTCCCGATTTGACCCTCAACCTCTTCTATAGTCTCTTCTCAGTTCAGCAGTCAGAGTGATTCATTTAATGATCTTTATTCCACTGAGTAAATGACCTACAGGGCCCTTGTTGTCTCTTTGACCTTGGCTGTCACTCCCCTCCGTTCACTGTGCTTAAGCTCCACTAGTTTCCTTGCTCTTTCTCAAACACACCAAGTATCTTCCCTCCTTAGAGTGCTTTCTCCATGAGCTTACACTTATATAACACTTACTGTGCTCCTGATGCTGTCCAAAGGGCAGGACATATGCTAACTCCGCTAACAATCCCACAAGGTAGGTGCTATTCTTACCAACTCTTTTGAAAGGTGGGGAAATTGAGGGGTGAGGATGAAGGAGCATAATGAGAGTCCATGCTGTTAATCACAAGCCTGTGCTGCCTCTAAAACTGATGGCTTGCAATCACACACCACCATTTTCAATCCCTGGTTTTCTGAGCTCTTTATCTTTTTCATCCATCAGAAGTTGGATTTGTACATGTATTTTAGATGTGAATTTGCACGCATTTGCTGTGCAATCCAACAACATTTTCCCTCTCGTTTGGGTACAGAGCCTTTGTTTAGTCATTCTGCTATTTTTATTTTGCACAACAAAGACATTCACCAGCTTCTACTTATTTTTCTTGGTTGGTACACCATATTGGTTTAGTTCGGGAACTTTATGATCCCTTCCTAAGCATAGCTGGTTCTCTTCTTCTCCTTTATGTTCATCACCAACCCTTCATTAATCAATAGGGGGATTAATACATATGGAAATACAGAAGTATAACAACTTCTAGAGACTACTGATTCTCTTTACGTGTACTATGAATTACCCAAGAGATGGAGTAAGAGCAGACGTCTGCCATTAGCAGTTGGCTTAGAGGAATGAGAACTTCCAGTTTTTCTATGAGTGAAAAAGTGCCAGAACCCATGGATAAAGATGTTTATTGCAGATAGACTTTTAGGATAAAGGGAATGAGAGTACGGATGAGGAAGGGAGTGAATTTAAATAGATAGAAGGATTGAAGAGGGGGGAAATGTGACAAGAAAGAGGTGAGCAGAATCTTAAGGGTGGGGATGAGTGCTGAGCATAAATTTAAGAAAATCTCCTACAAATCTTTAGTATTAGCCATCCAAGTTCCAAATACATCAACCCAAAAGATTGTTACCAATTTTTCACCAACCTTTCTTTTCTACCTGTCAGAATGAACCTAATGCCTGTGAAAAAACTTCAGTAATCTGGAAAAGTATAGTATCAATGTTGTAGGTTTTTATTAATATTATCTCTTTTATACGCTTTAACATAGTTTCTTTTTCTCCTGTTCATCTTTGTGTTTATAGTCACTAGAAGTAAAATCACAGGCTAATTAGTAATTATTAGCACCTGGTAGCTCCCACTTACTGAATTCATCCTGTATTCTAGGCATCCTGCTTGGTTGTTTATGTACAACCTCACTGAATCCTCATGAAAGCCTTAAGAGGTGGAACTGTTATTCCCATTTTATGGAAGGAAACTGAGGCTCAGAGATGCTAAGGGATTAAAATGTAGGCTCCATGAAAACAATGGTTTTGTCTTTTTTTGTTGTTGTTCTTTTAAAAAAAAATTGCCCTCTCTCCAGCACCCAGAACCGTGCCTGACACACAGTAGGCACAAATATAGTTTGAATGTTAAATGAACTTGCTTACACATCTGTAAGTACCAAATCAAGATTCAAAATCAGATTTGTCCACTCCAAAGTCTGCATTCCTGATCACCTGCTACAGTGCTGCTGGAACATTTGGGTCTTAAGCATGACTCATTGAGATTACGGAGGCTTATGTCAATATTTCAACGGGCAGGACTTCCCTGGTGGCACAGTGGTTAAGAATCCGCCTGCCAATGCAGGGGACACGGGTTCGAACCCTGGTCCGGGAAGATCCCACATGCCGTGGAGCAACTAAGCCCGTGCGCCACAACTACTGAGCCTGCGCTCTAGAGCCCGCGAGCCACAACTACTGAGCCCATGTGCCACAACTACTGAAGCCCGCGCACCTAGAGCCCGTGCTCTGCAACAAGAGAAGCCACCGCAACGAGAAGCCCGCGCACCGAAACGACGAGTAGCCCCCGCTCACCGCAATAAGAGAAAGCCCGCATGCAGCAACGAAGACCCAACACAGCCAAAAATCAATAAATTAATTAATTAAAACAAAAAAAATTTAAACGGGCAGCCTGAGATAGGATGTTTTGTCCCATTGTTCCTGTTGTGGGCACATCCTTTTATATAAACTCCTGAATATCCTTTTTCCCTCAAATGAAAACATCATTGTTATTTTTTTCATTGTAAAAATTACATAAGCTCATTGAGAAATTTGAATGATACAAAAAATATGTATAAAAATCTGGACAAGGATTAGGGTGAGGCAAGTGAGGTACTTGCCTTGGGTGCAAAATTTACGGGGGAGGCAAAAACTCAGCAATCAGAATAAGCAACATTTTAATTCACTATTGTAAGAAATTAAAATTAATGCAAAAAAATCCATGATGAACAAAATATCAAAATTTTAAATAAAGACAAGATCGGTGGGCTGGGACGAAGGTGTGGCAAGTAAGGCACTCACTCTTAGGGTCATACAAGTACAGAAGCAGATCCATGGTTTGGATTTCATGAGGTTTGCTTTGCTTATTACTAGAAGTAAAGGTTGATTACAAAAAATTTTTTAAATCCTAATTAGAATGAGGGGAAAAAAATCTAGAAATGCTTACTAACCAATTCAGCTGTGAGGTGATGGTTTTCTGCATGTGTTCTATAGTTTGAAAGTATCCGATATTGAGAAAGGATTCAAGAAATGGGAAGCCTGATTTTTTTTAATGTCTACTGGGGAGGTCCATTTGCTCTCAAGTTTTCAGTTCCACAGAACCAATCCTTTCAAATCGGTGGACTCTCCAAGAGACCTGAATTTTGAGCAAGACGAGATCGTGAAAATAAAACCAGAACACTTTCCAGTCTCCTGTTCGTGAAGTTTATGTTTAATCAAGGTTGAATGTTCCTATCTTTGTGCTCAGCTTCATATGAGAAGGAATTGAAAACTGGCACAATCCTTCAGACAAAAGAACTTGAAGTTGCTTGTTTAACGAATTAGTAATGAGAAAAGGGCTTGTTGCAGATGATAATTTTATATACAATCACTATTTTAACACAACATTATTTCTGTATATTAGAAATTCTGTTAAACTTTTTCACTTGGGCAGGAAAAATTTATGAACCGCAGCATGAAAATCTACCAAAAGTCTACTTTTTCATCCCGAATGAAGAATCGTTCACACCTGGGCCAAATAGGAATCTTCGCCGACACAGGTGGTACCTCAAATGAAAAACTGGGGCTAGATCCCACTCTTATTCTCAGATTAACAGAAGGTAAGGCTAAATTACTGTTTGATTAAGAATATTGTTTTGAATATTTACTGTTAATGTTAGGTTTGGGGGCTTTTCTGGAGGTGAGAAAAACAAAGTATGCAGTCTCATAATATGGTAGGGGGTCTTTGTAAACGGGGGTTGAGAGTTGGGAGAAAATCTATTTTAGATAAGAAAACATACCTTTTCCAAGAAATAGACTTGGGCTTCCCTGGTGGTCCAGTGGTTAAGACCCCATGCTTCCACTGCAGGGGGCGCGGGTTCCATCCCTGGTCAGGGAAGTTGAGCGGCCGCGAAGTGCAGCCAGGAAAAAAAAAGAAATAGACTGTGACTCATTTTCGTGGCTCTAAGGAAGAAGGTCACGGCCAAAATGATACAGTATTAGAGCTATTAGCTCTGGCCTTTTACACTCAGTTCTACCTTTTACACTCATCTCATTTCACATGTAGAAATACAGAAACTTTCTAAAGAGGAGCCTTGACTGTCCAGGCCATAAAACTCTTATGTCCAGGATCAGGAAGCTCATAGAATTAAGCAAGTTTTGCCTGTTGTTGAAAAAAACATAACCTGTTTTAATGTTCTTTGAAGGCAACCTGTTAAAATACT
This sequence comes from Balaenoptera acutorostrata, assembly GCF_949987535.1. Classification (NCBI taxonomy): domain Eukaryota; kingdom Metazoa; phylum Chordata; class Mammalia; order Artiodactyla; family Balaenopteridae; genus Balaenoptera; species Balaenoptera acutorostrata. The sequence goes on from NC_080074.1 coordinate 25,781,662, forward strand.
ACAAGCTATTCTTTATTGCTCTATGAATGAGGGCAATCTGGTCATCAAAATGTCATGGGCGTTTCTTACTCATCAGATCAAGAAGTGTCTATAAATGAGATTGATAGCAGTTTGAAGCTAATGAGGTTAAAGTGGTTAATGGTACGATGATGGAGTCATAAAATCTTCCCCCAAATGTGTCTTGTCCAAATTTTTTAATTGAAAATTAAAAGGAAGGAAGGATGAACACACATGGAGTGCCCAGCATTTGCTGTGGTAACTAAAAAAAAAATTTCTTTGGCTCCCAAAATACATGTACTTTCCCAAATTGTGGGAAAAAAAAATCTTCGGAGAACAAGAAAATCACTTAGGAAAGGACTTTGAATTCAATAATTAACGTAGAAGAAGGAAGCCATGTTAACTTATTTAGAAGCTCTTGGAGGTGCATATTCTGCACTGTAATTGTATGAAAAAGAGGCAAATGCTGGGCAACACGGTGATACCAGTGACTATACCTTTCTGCCACTTGTTAGCTGTGCAGTCTTGGGCAAGCATCTTGACATCTCTGAGCTTCAGGACCTCACATACAGGATGGGGATAGTAATAAGAACCTTACTGGGGTTATTAATAGAATTAAATTATATATTTAAAAAGTCTAGTGAAGTTCCTGGAATATGGGCATAAAATAAATTGTAGCTAATATTATTAAAGTAATTTTTCAGTGGTTAGGAAAAGGTTTATCTGAAGGTATTTTTTTTAAGTCAGATACATACTGTATGCAATAATTTAATTACATACTTTTTATTTTATACAACATCTTTGAGGGATAATGAACCAAACCTAAGTCTATTTCAATTTTCTTTAAAGGTGCAGACACAAAAAGGACTGTCCATGAATTTATTAATGACCAGAGAGACAGATTTATGCTCGAGGTAGTTAAAATAATTTCTTTCTCCCATTAGCCGAATAGAAGACTTCCTGCATATACCTGCCAAATTTTCACCTGGACATTTTATTTTTCCATTTCATGCCCCAGATACATTGCCTTTCCTACCTTGAAGATCTAGCCTCTTCTAAGCCCACTTCAATTGGGGCTTTTGTTCTCATCATTCCACCAACACCACTTCTATCACCAAATTCAAATGGTCATTTCACAGTCTTCCTTCTACTCACTTCCAGCAGGTATTGGCCAGGTGATCACCCTTCCTTGAAACAGTTTCTTCAGCTGGTTTCCAGGCCTCTCTATGTCTTGGTTCTTCCACGGCACTGGCAGCTCACTCCTTCATAACTTTCTTGTTCCTCTTCACCCTGACCTCCAAATGCTGGAAAGCCCAGGGCTCACACCTCACCCCACGCTCTATCTACCCTCCTCCAGGCTGGAGGCTTTAAATTCCACTGCCCCGTTAACAGCTTCCAAGTTTACTTCTCTAGCCTGATCTTCTTTCCTACACTCCAGACTCACAAACGCAACTGCAGACTCAACAACTGTAATCGTAGTTCTTAACATCTCTACTTAGATGCTCCATAGGCATCTCAAACTTCGCATTTCCAAAGCTGCCCCTGCTATACCCTTCCCTGCCCCTGCAGATCTGAATCTCAGGCAGTGCTCCCTATCTCTGTAAACAGCAATTCCATTCTTCCAGTTGTTTATGCCAAAAATATTGGAGTTATCCTCAACTCCTCCTTCTTACAGCCCACACCCAAATATCCTTTGGAATATATTTTTTTCCAAATATATCTATAGTCACACTACTTTTCATGACCTCCTCTGCTGCCACTGCAGTCCATGTTGCCAGTAGCTCTTGTATGAATTATTGTTAGAACTTCTGAACACTGGTCTCCTGCTCCCACTTTTGCTCTCTGTAGTCAGTCTGTTCTCCACACCTGCCCCTCCTTTGCTGAAGACCTCTGGTGACTTTTCTGGTCCCCAGCTCACTCGCTTTCTGACCTCATTCCTACCACTCTCTACTCCATCACTCTGCTCCAGCCACACTGGCCTCCTTGCTGTTCCTGGGACACACCAATCATGCTCTTTCCTCAGAACTTTTGCACGGGAGGCTTTTCCTTCTGGGAGGAACATTTCTCCCTCAGATATCTGCATGCTTTGCGTCCTACTTCCTTCCAGTCTCTGTTTAATTTTCACCATATCAGTGAGGCTTTCCTGGGCTAACCCCCTGCCCTTGCCCACTGGACCACTTATTCTCCTTTAATCGACACCCTGCTCTACTAGAATGAATACTTCGTAGAAGCAATGCTGTTTGTTTTGGTCACTGCTCTATCAGTACCACTTAAAACAGACCTGGCACACACTAGACACTCAGTAACTACTTGGCAAACAAAGTAATAAATGAAATATTTTGGGGTTGTAAACTTGGAGTATCTAACTTTTGGCTGTTGTTTCTTTGAAGTTATCTCATTTCCATATTCTAATCCATTTATATTATAATATATGTGGCTTTGTTTTTACTTTATTTTTCATGCATGGCATTAAAAACCCAAGTGGATTCTTATATTATGTACTTAAAAAAAAAAAAAAAAGCAGCTAGCTATCAAAGTTGTATTTGGACATCTAAACAGGGTGCTCTGAGGCTGGTTAAACACCCCCCCACCCCCTTGGAGGAATCGCTGGAACCTGACTCTCCCATGGTACTTCCTACAGGAAAGCTTTTGTGGCTACAGACAGCCCAATTTCCCAAGGCCCAGAAAGTATTGGAGGGACACTGAATAATACTAAGTAGATTTGCTCTTTGGAGGGATATGGAACCCCCCCTTTTTTTAGGATAGAGCCTGAGGGGATACGTAGCTATTTTGATCTGCGGGACCATTTTGGAACAACATTGAGCCTCTTTATAAAAGTGAAAGAAAGGCATGAGTCTCCGTTCTAACTATCCTGAAAATAAAATCCCTACATGCAATGAAGGCCATAGCCCCAAGATTGGGCATACTATTATTTCTAATACAAGTGATCACAGAACAGGCCAGTTATTTTTCCCTTTGTTGTGAGACTGTTGAAATGTGCTAGAAATGTGGAATCATGTTTTTGATGCACTTCTGTTTTCAATATTCCTAGTATGCTCTGTCAACCAAAAGAAACACAATTCAAAAGTTTGAAAAACACGCAACAATGAAGGAAAGACAACTCATGAAAGCAGAAAAAAAGCTCGAAGAAGACGCAATGGCCTTTGAAGAGTTCCTTCGAGAAAACGACCAGAGATCTGTAGACGCTCTTAAAATGTTCGTTTTTTCACTCTGGCCAGATTGCCTTTTTCCCTCCTTCTTTCTTCTATTTAGTTTCTCAGAACGCAGCCCAATACAAAACAAACTAACAAATCTGTTTCTTTTCAGTGCAGCACAAGAAACTATAAACAAACTCCAAATGACAGCAGAGCTGAAGAAGGCGAGTATGGAGATACAATCGGTGAAAAGGTGAGGCCGGGCACCGTCTTCTCCTCATCAAGTGTCCTTGCCGCACTGAAACCTACTCGTGCCTGGCAAGACCTCAGTGGGACTAATCCTGATCAGTTGATGATTTCATAAGTATGATCACATTTTAAAAATAAGTAATCTGTCGATCAAGGATTATCTCTACCTGGGTGCCAGGACACAGTGACCTCTGGCTGAGACATTTCTATAACTTGTTGTTACAGAAACCAAGAAATTAGTTGAAAAGAAGTAAACCAATGTTAGGGGTAAACAATAAATTATTTTCTAAGTGTCCTTTTTTCTTCATTCTAAGGCACTGTTCTTCCCCCATTTTAACATCTCTGAAATTGGGGTGCTTTTATATTTTTACAGTCATCTTACAATTATAATTGGGAGTATTTTTTATATTTATACTTACACTTGGTTGAAACTAACTTGGTTGATATTGAAACCGGATTTATGTACCAATTTTTCTTAAGTCAATCTCCCAAGGCAGTAGAAATAAAAGCAAAAAATAAACAAATTGGACATAGGCAAACTTACAAGCTTTTGTACAGCCAAAGGAAACAATAGACAAGACGAAAAGACAGCCTACAGAATTGGAGAAAATATTTGCAAATGATGTAACTGACAAGGGCTGAATTTCCAAAAAATACAAACAGCTCGAATAAGTCAATAACAAAAAAACAACCCAATCGAAAAATGGGCAGACCTAAAGAGACATTTCTCCAAAGAAGACATACAGATGGGGACTTCCCTGGCAGTCCAGTGGTTAAGACTCTGCGTTCCCAATGCAGGGGGCACGGGTTCGATCCCTGATCGGGGAGCTAAGATCCCACATGCTGCATGGCACAGCCTAAAAAAAAAAAAAACAAAAAACAAAACAACAAAAAAGGCATACAGATGGCCAACAGGCATATGAAAAGATGCTCAACATCTCTAATTCTTAGAGAAATGCAAATCAAAACTACAATGAGGTACCACCTCACAGTGGTCCTAATGGCCATCATTAAAAAGTCTACAAGTAACAAATGCTGAAGAGGATGAGGAGAAAAAGGAACCCTCCAACACAGTTGATAGGAAGGTAAATTGGTGTAGCCACAATGGAAAACAGTATGGAGGTTCCTCAAAAAACTAAAAATAGAGTTACCATATGACACAGCAATCCTACTCCTGGGCAAAAATCCAGAGAAAACCATAATTCGAAAAGATACACACACCCCAATGTTCATTCCAGCACTATTCACAGTAGCCAAGACATGGAAACAACCTAAATGTCCATTGACAGATGACTGGATAAAGGAGATGTGGTACATATATGCAATGGAATACCACTCAGCCATAAAAAGGAATGAAATAATGCCATTTGCAGCAGCATGGATGGACCTAGAGATTATCATACTAAGTGGAGTAAGTCAGAAAGAGAAAGACAAATACCATATATCACTTATATGCGAAATCTAAAATATGACATGAATGAACTTATCTACGAAACAGAAACAGACTAACAGACATAGAGAACAGGTTTGTCATTGCCAAGGGGGAGGGGGGGGGAGGGGGAGGGAAGAATTGGAAGTTTGGGATTAGCAGATGCAAACTATCATATATAGAATGGATAAACAACAAGGTCCTACTGTATAGCACAGGGAACTATATTCAATATCCTGTGATAAACCATAATGGAAAAGAATATGAAAAAGAATGTATCTATATATATAATTGAATCACTTTGCTGTACAGTAGAAATTAACAAATTGTAAACTATACTTCAATAAAATAAAATTTTTCAAAAAAGAGTAAAAAACTGGGATTTATAATGACAAAAATTACAGGAGCAGGAGTTGGGATAAAATTATTCTAACACCAGCTACTCTTTTTAAAACCCGGATATTTTCTTCTATGGTCAAGTGGATGTCAACTTGATCTAATTTTAAATACCTCAAGAAGCTTCCTTCTGTCACATCCTTAAACAGAAATTTCACGATCCAGGAGGCACTTGGTCTTGGTATCGAGTCATGCTAAAACTTGTTTTTTCTTTTTGAGGACTCAGTGTTTCTCTCTTTTCTAAAACTAAGTCCTAGACTTACATCCCAGACTTTTTTGGGAGGAAGACAATAGCTTGTCTGAAACACAGCAAATGAACTGGATGACAGTTTCTTGGAAACTATTGCTACTAACAAAATGTGTGTTTCAAACGCATTCTGGCTTCAGCAGCCTCTTTCATCAGGAGCCTAAGGTTGAAAGTGCTCCAAGACGAAGAATCCTGTCCTTCCTTCCTTCCCTCCATGATATAATTAGAAGATTCTCTTTATAGAACTAGAGTACCAGCCTCCATGTTTGCATAAAGTACAGTAATTATACACAATTGCCACCCAGTTAAACCTTCCAAACAGCCTGGCCATAGAGAACTTGCTTGTTGTTTATGTGTCTTGTCACCCTAAAAAGGTGCAAAAGGTCATGAAAAACAGGCTGGTAACAGAGCAAAGGGATGCAGGCATCTGCTATTTATTTCCTCTTCTCTTTTTGGGCTCAGGATGACCCACAGAGGTCCTCTGCTGAAGGGAGGGCTGGACATTTGTTTATAAAGAGAAAGGGAGCTTATTCTGAAGCTTTTGCTGGGAAGCTGTGCAGTTCTAGCCATTTTAATCCTTTTCTTTGTAGCACATCTGAGAGGCTTTCAGTCTAAAAATACTGTGGTGGTAGAATGAGGGGTTCCTAACATCTTTTGACGGGTGATACATGAGCCCGCCATTTATTGACTCTTGAATATCACTCCCAGCAGGGCTTAAGAGAGGTTCTGAGCAAAAGAAGTACTGAGGCTGAAGATAGAGGAGTAATATTGATAAGGGTATTGACAAGGGTATGGATAAGGCAGGCTCTGAAGGATAAGAGTGGAGCTCCCTTTCACAAGGACCTTCATTGTTATTTTCAACACTCCTTCTGGGTCCATTCTGTAACATGATTTTATGGGAAAGCAATGCGAGGCTGGGGGAAGGCTTTCTGTCCAAGTCACCGGGTATTGTTCAGAGCGTGAGCATCTGAGTCAGACAGACCCAGGTTTGTGTGCTGACTTTGCTCATTTACCACACAGATGACTTTGCAAGTCATTTATTTCTTTTTCCAAAAGATAGGAATAATAATATGTATTATTATTATTATCATCAGTATTATCCTGTACTGAGGATGAAATCATACATGCAATGTGTCCTGCCTATTACCTGGTACATAGATGCTCGCTGAGTGTTAGTTTCCCTTCTTCTTCTTACATACATGCCATCTTTTGCTGTCTTCTAATTTCTCCCTGTGTCTAAAACTTAATAAAATATTTCCCTCAGAAATAAGGAGAGTAAATCTATTGTTACCAAGCAAGGGCTCACTGCCTGATGCACATAGCACCCAATACCATGGCACGGGCTTTTGAGAAATGAAAGAGCTTTATCGCGAGGTCGACCGACAAGGAGGCAGGAGGCAGGGCTAAAATCTGTCTCCCTGATCCAGGGTTTGGGGCGAAATGTGAGGGGTTGGGGGAATAAGCTGATTGGCTAGTCTTAAGTCAGTCCACATAAGCTACTCGTGCTGCTGGAAGCCAGATTTTCCTCATTTAAGGACTCTTCTCTTTGTAAAGGGCTCTGGTGGCAACATTTCTATTCTTTAAGTTCGTAGACTGAAGATTCTTTGTTCTGGGGTCATTCTGGAGACATGGATTCCTGTCTAGCACGTGCGCGGTGCCGTCTTTAAAATAACTCAAGGTTTGATGAATTAACAACCTATTTGAGGCAAACCAGTTTAAGTTGGTCAATGTTTTACATGCTGTTTCAATTTCCTTTTTCTTTGTACATCTCCTCAGTCTTGAGGGAAAGAGGGCAAGACCACCCTACCTGCTCCCTGCTGATTAAAGGGCTTGGATTTTTATAAGAGGAATGAAATTGTTTTGCACTTAAATGTGACTATTTATGAGTCCCACCTTGAACTCTTGCATCTTGGCAATCATCCTGCGAGTTGGGGAGGCCTTTTTAAAATAAAATGCAGACAATAAGTGCAAAATCTGATGAGTAAAAGGATTAACTCTAAGATACACAGAACTATAACTCCTAATTTTAACAGTCCTTCAGAAATGGACATTATTTCTTTGGGAATGCAAGAAAATATGTTATTTTTAACATTTTTAGAGATTGAATTTGGATTTATATAGGCCTGATCTGGACTCGGGTTGAAGATGTCTGCATCTTCTCTTCCTTGAATTTGGATTTATATAGGCCTGATCTGGACTCGGGTTGAAGATGTCTGCATCTTCTCTTCCTGGCCAGGTGGAGCCTTAGCTCTCCTGTTTCTTTTGGAAAAGTAATTTAAGGTCAGTTAAGGGTTCACACGTGTAACGGGGGGCGGGGAAATCGGTAGTGGGTTTCCCTCCCGCATTAGGACGGTTGGGTCCTCCTGTTTCCTCCAGTGATGGAGAGTGTGCCCTGTCTGGGAATTGTCCACTCCACTCAGGTTGCAGCTGATTCTCAGGGTATTGATTTTTCCAAGTTTTAAGGAGGACCCAATCCCCTGAGATTATGCAGTGCAGGGGAATGTCTGTGGGAAACATTTATGGACTAGAAACATATATAGCTATAGCAGATAAAGTAACACCTAGAGACTGTACACATTCTATAGTATCTAATTCTTTTATAATACGATCATTTTCAAGACTACAATAATACTTAGTCTTCAGGAAGTGTCTCCCATATAACATTTCATAAGGGCTCAACTGGAACTTACTTCTAGGGGCTACCCTTACCCTAAGCAGGGAAACTGGTATAAGACCTTATCCCAAGTTAAGTGCATTTCTTGACATATTTCGGCAATTGTCTTTAAAGGTACGATTCATCTTTTCAGTCTTTCCCGTAGACTGAGGTCTCCATGAAGCATGTAACTTCCATGGTATTCCGAGTGTCCCAGACACCCCTTGAGTTACCTTGGCTATGAAAACTCCTCTGTGTCATTTAATTGAATGAAGCAACCCAAAACGAGGGATAATTTCCTTCAGTAAGGCCTCTGTTACCTTGGAAGCTTTGTCCAACGTGGAAAAGCTTCGACCCATCCTGTGAAGGTGTCCACAAATACCAGCATATATTAAAGTCTATTTGCCAGTCATTTCCTGGTTCTGTCTCTCGGGTTTGCACCCCTTTTATTACTGGGGGTGGCCCAGTTTTAGTGTTTCTGGCGCAGATCCTGCAATTCTGTATTACCTTTTAGATGGTCCTTTGCATCTGTGGACCAACAATAAACTGTCGTAGACAATGATAGGTTGCCTCCCTCCCATGATGCATTCCTTGATGTAGATGAGTAGTAATTCTTTCCATTAAAAAGCACTAGTCCCTATTCAGTATAAATCCAGCCTTGTTTGGTTGTTTGGTACTGATCACCCTCTAAGTCTTGAGAATCAGCATGAAATCCCCCTTACTCTGCTCTCTCTAAATCCATTTCTAAATACTGAGCTTAAACAGGAGTAAGTGGAATGAGTGCTAGGGCCTTAGGATCTGGGTTTGGGGTTCTGGCTGCCCATTTTGTAGCCTGACCAGCCAAAATATTTCCTATAGCTGTATTAATATCAGTCTTTTGGTGGCCCGGGCAATGTACTATGGCTACTTCTTCCAGCATTATAATAGAGTCTAACAAGGCCAGTATCTCCTCTGTGTGTTTAATTTCTTCCCTTCCTGATGTTAGTAGATGTCTCTCTTTCCACATGGCCCCATGCGTATGCATGACAGAGAAGGCATACTCAGTATAAATGATTACCTTTTTCTTAGCTCTGAGGCACAGGGCTCTTACGAGGGCCGTGAGCTCTGCCTTCTGGGCAAACGTACCTGGAGGGAGGGCTTCTGCTTCTAAGACTTCCTGATGAGTTACTACTGTGTACCCTGCCTTCTGGAGGCCCCAGTCCACGAAGCTGCTCCCGATCATAAACGTATCCATATCTGCATTTTCTAAAGGCTGATCCGTTAGGTTAGGACTGCTAGAATAGACCTCTTCAGTCATTTGTATGGTATGAGATGCCTTATGGCATTCCACAGTGCACTTAATGGCTCATTGCCATTTCATTTAAGAGCCTCATATAGGGGTTTGGCCATGAGTCCAAAGTTAGGAATCCAAATATTACAAAACCCAGCCATTCCTAAGAATCCTAGCAATCGCCTTCTAGCAGTGGGTACAGCTACCCTAGCTAATGCTTCCCTTCGATCCAGCAATAAGGGGTCTTTTCCTTTTGATAACTCAAATCCTAGGTATTTTACAGTTGGTTGAGAAATTTGCGCTTTTCCCCTGGAGACTGTCCCCAGTCTGCCAGAAAGTTTAAAGTGAGGGTCGCATTTTGGTCTGAAGCTTCCTTAGTTTTAGTAGAAGCAAAGTATAAGGATTTGGCATCACGGGATGTATATCCCCTAACAGTTTGGTTAATGGCTTTCAAATCCTGTACAAAACGATAATCTCTGGCCCCAGGTTTTTGTATCAGCAGGATTGGAGTGTTATATGGGGATTGACGAGGTCCGATTAATTGGCACTTAAGAAAGGTGGTTATCAGAGGGTTTATACCTTTCTTTGAATGCCTGTTTAAAGGGTATTGTTTTAAATTTGGAGCCTTGGTGCCTGGATGGAGTTTTACTACTATTGAGTCAGGCATCTTGACTCTCCCTGGCCTTCCTCCAGCCCAAACATCCGCTCTTACCTTTTGTGGAATTTCCTCAAGGACGGGTCTCCCGGTTGTAATAGTGCAGCTCAGAGGGTGCAGGTTTGATCTGGGAGTACTTTAATGTCTGGTGAGAAGATCATTTAATTTTGTTAGTAGATCTTGCCCCAACAAGGGAACAGGGGCATCAGGCATGTACAGAAAGCTGGGCTTTAAATATGGTTTTTTTCCAGTTATATAGATCACAGGTAGAAAAGGGGGGAGTGCACAGATACCAACCCCCTGGGTTGACCTTGGTCATCTAGATCGGCAGGAACTTGTCTTAAGGGATATTGCCCTGCCTGAGGCAGAGGACCACGTGGACTGAATTGGATACCCTGGCTTGTACGGGCAGGGGAGTCGATCCCTTCTGACTGTCTGGTAAGGAGGGTACGAGGGTAGGGCTGGTTGTGGCTGTGGGAGGATTGTTGGTAGAAGTCTTGGCACGCCACGCAGGACTTCCCCCTTCATATGGCGGGAGGGCCACAGGGCGCCCAAGGAGGAGCCAAATGTAGTAAGTCGAGATCATCATTAGGCTCTGACTGCAGGCAAGATAGGCTTTTTCTGAGGGTCTTGCCTCTGAACCATGATTTTACATCTATTCTGCAAATTCTTATTCTGATATAAAGACCTAATTTGGTTACGCTGCTGAAAAAATTGCAGAATAAGTTAGAAAAAACAGTCAAATGACTTGTACCTGCTTCCTCTTGATCTGAGGAAAGTTGATATTCACAGTGCAAGGCAGAGCTGATGGTAGGACAGCCAAGATTTTTCCATGTGGAAGTCCATCCTCTGGAGGAAAAAAAAGCCCTTCGTGAAGCAGGAGCTCTGTTGTTGGCTGACCAGGCTGCCTCATCGTTGTGCTCCAAGTACTTTACTTCTTGGCCAGCAAAAACACGGAAGAGCCTGGAACAACTGCCGTTAGCAAATGCCTGCCGCCTCTTCCCAGCCTCCGTGGATTGGGCCTGACGTCAGTCTTATCAGAGACTCGATGTCCGTGGGATGTTGCAATGCTGGCTGCACCTGGAAAACCCTTGAGTTCATGGGAGATGAAGGAAAGCACCAGGGTTTGCCAATCTGGGGCTCAGAGCACACTTTGCTCCTTTGTAGGAAGCACCTGGGCACACTCAGGGCTTGCCCCCTCAATGACTCCACCTTACTGCTGATTCTGAGGGGTTAGCTGGCCCCCCTGAGAATGGACGTTTGGAGAGAGTGTGCAAACAAGCAACTCCTAAGTCAACATTTAGCCGGTACCCCAGGTTTCAAACCCAAGAGCTGAGAACAGTCTACGGATTGCAAACCTCTAGAAAATGGCCTTCCCTTACTCCCCCCGACCCCACCCCGCCCAGAACAGCAGAGAGCCTCAAGAGGTGTGAGGGAGAAAGCAAGAACCGTACAATTTGGGAACCAATTCCATCTCCTAGTTTGGTTTCTGGAAAGAAGCAAGCAAATGCAGTCGTGACTATTCACAACTTGGCTGTATGAATTCCCTGGAGGATCCAATGAGGAGTCAAAGATGGCCAGCGTGGATGTGAGGGTTCCCTTAGAGAACACTGAAAAACTGTCCATTAGAGGTAATTGCCAAGAACTGTGGCTTGAAAGTCACGCATGCTACCAGCTGCTGAGGAAGCTGCCCAGCAGTTCCAAGACTGTAGTCAATTTGGCCAGAGGCTCCTAATAGTTTCCCCTGTGTGCTAAGGGCAGGTTTGCCTAGTGCAGAGGGGCCCGTGAAAGTCCAGACTGTCTCACTCGCCAGCTCAGAAAACTTACCTGATGAGGAGGGTGAAAGAGGTGACTGTACCACCTGGAAGAAAGTGAAGTGAGGAGGCTGCTTTAGACTCAGTCGGAGCTGAATTTGAGAGAGAAATTCAGGAAGATACAGGCCGAAATACCCAAGCCCTCACTTCCTTTCTGAGCATGTTGGTGTTTAATCTTCCTGGTAGACGACCAAAACATTTTACCTCCCCAGCAGAGATCACAGGCAAGCTAATCTAGACGTCTGGGCTATTTCTAGGTGGAATGCATTCAGCCCAAGGCCTCCATGTATGTAGCCCATGGCCTTAAGCACCACAACCAATGTTTGTTCCTCCAAGCAAACTTTCCTTTTATATAGAGAGAGACTTAAAAGCAGTTCAATGCTAACTCCCTGTTAGTTTGGCTCATGCAAAATAGGGTTAAAATTCTCATTAAGGGAAAACCAAAATGTGTCCAATTATATAGAATTCCTTTAACCCAAGAACAGGGTATGTTCCTCTGGGATGGAGGATTTTCCTGCTTTACACGCCCTCATTTCTCCTTTACCCTCTCACCCCAACAAGGTAATCAGGGCTGGTTCCATTAAGAATACACACCTGTATCAATACCTTCAGGCAATCATATTAGGGACAAGGGAGAAGAAAAACCCCCACACCTCCATAAGGCAAGGTTTCTAGTCAGGGAGCAATGTCTTTGGTCTCCTGAGTCAGAGGGCCCTCATTCATATCTGGTTTAATAAAGTTTTGCTACAGTCATACAAGAGCCAACCCCTATCAGCCAATCCTAACAAATAAAAGTCAGACACAGACAAACATAGATGAACAATGAAACCAAAGGCCTGGGACTCTAACCCAGGGTTTGGGACCTCTAACCCCACCTCAGTGGCTAGAACCATTTACATTGTCTCCCTTAGGGTGGGGCTCTAACCCGTGATCTTAACCTTGGGGCTCTAACCCAAGGTTTGGGAATCTAACCCAACAAAAATCTCCCCAGGTTGGAGCTCTAAACTATAATCCCAACAAGGTTATTAGACAGGCACAGGTGCATTTTAATGAGCTTACTCACCCAAAACACCTCTGATCCAGGAGCTGCTTCTTTTCTCAAAAGTGAAAGTAGCACCAAGGAAGCTGGAGTGCCAGGCTGGGGAAGCAGGAACCTGACAGGTGACCCTCTAGACAGATTCGGTCTAGGCGGGCACTCTGGATTGGTGGCAAGGCACACACTCCACTAAGGGCCGCAGTGCCTCTGGCAGGCACTCAGAAGACCTATGTCCCTTTGTGGTCGCCAAAATTCTTCCAGGCAAGGGCTCGCTGCCCGATGCGCATAGAAGCCGATACCATGGCACCGGCTTTTGAGAAAAGAAAGAGCTTTATTGAGAGGTTGACAGGCAAGGAGACAGATTTGAGAGCCTTGCCTCCTGTCATCTTGCCGCTCAACCTCTCAATAAAGCTCTTTCTTTTCTCAAAAGCCGGTGCCAATAGTATTGGCATCTATGCACATTGGGCAGTGAGCCCTTGCCCAGTAACACGATCATCAATCTATTCTATGTGTGCATATCCTTGGGCATGTTTTATTCAAATAACATTCCTACAGGTTTGTTTTTTTTTTAATAAATTTATTTATTTATTTATGGCTGCATTGGGTCTTCGTTGCTTCTTAGGGGCTTTCTCTAGCTGTGGTGAGCAGGGGCTACTCTTCGTTGTGGTGCGCAGGCTTCTCATTGTGGTGGCTTCTCTTGTTGCGGAGCATGGGCTCTAGGCACGCGGGCTTCAGTGGTTGTGGCACATGGGCTCAGTAGTTGTGGCTCACGGGCTCTAGAGCACAGGCTCAGTAGTTGTGGCGCACGGGCTTAGTTGCTCCGCAGCATGTGGGATCTGCCCGGACCAGGGCTCGAACCCATGTTCCCTGCATTGGCAGGCAGATTCTTAAGCACTGCGCCATGAGGGAAGCCGTCCTACAGGTTTCTTGCCTCTCGTCTCATATCTTATTGAAGCCCATATTTTTATGGCCGTATTTACAATATTTGTTAAGCAAATTATTATTCAAACACATGACCAAGAAAATGACTTTTGTAAAACCTTTTTTAAAAAATGAACATGCTTTCACACAGATATATCTAATCATATCTTAATTTCTTTTGAGTAGTGAAATAGCAAAAACAGAATTCCTCCTTAAAGAGTATATGAACTACGGATTTTTTCTGCTGAAATTGTCTCCAAAACAATGGCAAATCCAGCAAGCAATGAAAAGGGTGTCAAAGAATAAAGAAAATGTGAATGTCATGCTTCCAAGTATAATGACAAGTAAGTCCCATATTCTTAAATTCAATTAAGTAAATATCCCTAATTCTAAAATATTCTGCCTCAATGTTTGTTTTTTATTAGTCAGAATTTTTATTTTAAGCAGAACCTGAACAATCCCACTATCCCACTATCTCTGATATTATAAATTATTAATTTGGAAACTCAGGTTAATTTCAGATATGAAGCAATAAAAATATATACATAGAGAAATAGAAAATACTTTATTTGTAGATAGTATGATAGCATACCTACAAACCTCTCCCCAATAAAAAACCTGGAAAACAAGTTGACTTATTAAAGCGTTCTATAGAGTAAGTGGACACAGAGTCAATTATACTTTATTAACCTAATATGTCAAGCTAAATAGATTAACTTTATTAATTAGAAAATATACAAGGGAATTAAATCCAAGAAAGCAATAATGACCTTAATTGTGTGACCAGGAGATTTGACAAATGAGAAATGTGTCATGTTTTTAGATAGGAAGGTTGATTTTGTAAAGCTGCCAATTTTTCTGAAATTAATTATAAGTTTTACGGAATTATGATAAAAATGTTACCAAAAATTTGTCAGGGAGTTGGGTGTTGGGTTAGGTAGAACTTTGCATAATGATTCTGAGGTTCATCTAGAAAGATAAACAAATACTTTTGAAGCAAGAAGGTAACGGGGGGGTTGTTACTTATCCTTTAAAATGTTATATAACATATTATCACAGAGTCTCAGAAATTAAAACAGTATGGTACTGGCATTAGGAAGCCAGCTCAATGGACCAGGAATAGATCCTATTACATGTAAGAATTTCGTAAGTGATGAACCTAGGGTCGCAAATTGAAGAAGAAGACTTATACTTCCAGTAACCTTGGGGTAACAAGGACCAGACTTACCCTCTTGCCTGAAAAATACATGGAACAACAGTTTTAAGACACCAGACATCAAGGAGCAAAGCAAAGTAATCCCTGAGGGAGGGGAAACAAATGAAATGAGTCCTGTGCTGGCCTCAGTGTACTGCCTGGAGAGCATTTCCAGGACAGAGCATGGGGATGGGGTACTCAGCAGTCCCCATGGATTGAAAAGGCAGAGCTGGGCGTAGGGAGGACATGGTGGCTGGAGTTCCTAGAGCAGAGTACTGGAGGGGAGAGAGCCACACAGAAAGAGGGTTCTGATGATCTGCATTCTTCAGCTGAGAGCTGATCCTGAGCCTTAGGTGTGAGAGCTTTTACACCACTGAAATCGGCAAATTACAAATCAGGGAGAATCTTTTTCCCAGAGAGCCGGTTGATAAACATTTGTCAGCACACCAGGGGGGCTGCCCTGCTCAGTTCTCTTGTGTCCCTCACTGTGCTGAGTGTGATTAAATCAGATCATGTGTATAAAGCATCAAGCGGTTAAACTCAATACATGATGTTTGACAAGAGAGAAAACCCATGAAAGGAAAACTGAGAAGTATTTGCATTTGACAACTTAAGATTCAGTGCTCCTAGACTTCTCATCTAACTAGAGGATGGTCAGAAAGCAGTGAGGGGCTTCCCTGGCTGCGCAGTGGTTAGGAATCCGCCTGCCAATGCAGGGGACACGGGTTCGTGCCCCGGTCCGGGAAGATCCCACATGCCGCGGAGCGGCTAGGCCCGTGAGCCACAACTACTGAGCCTGCACGTCTGGAGCCTGTGCTCCACAACAAGAGAGGCCGCGACAGTGAGAGGCCCGCACACCGCGATTAAGAGTGGCCCCCGCTCGCTGCAACTGGAGAAAGCCCTTGCACAGAAACGAAGACCCAACACAGCCAAAAATTAATTAATTAATTAATTAATTTTAAAAAAAAGAAAGCAGTGAGTCTCAGTCCAGAGGAGTGAATGGCTAACATTCGGATTTTAGAGGTTCTGACAGACTGATATGGGAAAGAGAGACCTCCTCAGGCCCCCCAGGTCAGTTCTCATCCATTCCACCTGCTCCGGAGACCAGCCCTGGCCGTCTGCATAATACATTTGCTGGTTACCATGTCCCCATCTTAAATTTCTGTCCCTGGAAGTTTTCACAATAACTCTACCTTCACCCTGAAACAAAGCTGTCATTCTCAGAAGTGTTCCCCCCTCCCCACCTTGTTTATTTTCTGTTCTAGAATTAAGTACAAGGAGAAGAGAGGGCAACATGGAGGAGTCCAGGAGGATATCATTTTCAGAAGACTCTTCTCTGGGAAGGGGTGGCCAAGGTAACACTGGGGCTTTGGCACTTCACTCACAAAAACAAAGCCAGAACAGGTGCCCATCTCAAAGTGGAGATCCAGGACCTATAAACTAACCTGGAAAACAGAGGGTAGTGTCCACATCACCCTTAATCCTGGGGAGCTAGGAGTTCTGTTTCTCTCTCTCTTGACATTATTACAAAACTCAGAGAGATGGACGAATGGACAGAACTGGCAGAGAAGTCAGGGGCAGAGGATCTGGCATGAGTTGTCCCTGGCTGACTAGCACATCCCCTGAGGTCCTTCCTGGCTGGACCTCCTCATTCCTGTGGTTCAGGCCTGCCTTCTGGTATTGATGGACCCATTCCCAGGGCCCAGCAAACCAGGTCAATGGCAACCAGGTGACTGCCATTGGCCAGTAACTCAGGGAAGTAACTGGGAAAACCAAGGAAGCTCTACCATGCCCATAATCAACTCCAAGAATGCCTTCAGCCTCAGCCTGCCCTGCCCTGTAGTCATTCGAGTTTGTGACCCCGCCCCCCAACCCCGCCCCATGCAGGCTGACTTCTGGTGACTCCTCTCCTTTATCCTGCTGTCAACCACTGGAGGTATTTAGTGGTGCAGGTAAAGCTCAACAGTGCAATCTGCCTGCCCAGAAACAACCCTGATATAAGTGCACTTGGCCAGCAGATTGAGAAAGTGAGTTCCTTCAGACTGTGAGACCAATTAGGACCCAAATTATTTAAGACATATTACTTTGCCTGTTAGAGGATCTGGAGTAGAGTGTAGGGGAGGGGGGTGGAGGAAGTAGGTGGTGGGGTCAATGTCTTCTTCTCTTTAAAATCCTGAATATAGAAGTCACTCAGTTTAAATAACATCCCTTAACAAGACATTTTAGTAATATGTGTTCCAGTATCAGTTTAAAAGCTTAAGATGGTAATTTATGGCGGTGGTAGAATCCACTGGTTCTTCATCCATTTTCTTTCCTTCCCCCACTCACCATGTATATATTGGAGGCATACAATGTATTGGGTACTTTTTAAGACTCTGAGTACACAAAGACCAATAGGACATAGCTCTGCACCCTGGACCTATACTATACAATACAATACAATACAATAGGGCAAACGATACAGCAGTGATAGTGAGGGGTCTGGGAGCAAAAGCAAAAAATGTGATCTATGCCTGAGGCATTTAGAACAGTCTTTTTTTTTTATATATATAAATTTATTTATTTATTTTTGGCTGTGTTGGGTCTTCATGGCTGCGCGCGGGCTTTCTCTAGTTGCAGTGAGCGGGGTCTTCTCTTGTTGTGGAACTCGGGCTCTAGGCATGCGGCCTTCAGTAGTTGTGGCGTGCGGGCTCAGTAGTTGTGGTGCATGGGCTCAGTAGTTGTGGCGCATGGGCTTAGTTGCTCCATGGCGTGTGGGATCTTCCCAGACCAGGGATTGAAACTTTGTCCCCTGCATTGGCAGGCGGATTCTTAACCACTGTGCCACCAGGGAAGTCCCAGAAGAGTCTTTAAGAGGAGGTGACGTTTGAGCTGGATTTTGAAGAATAAGTAGGAACTTCCCAGGTAGAGGGTGGGAGAGTGGGACCTGCTGTGATTTCAAGACAGAATAGCAGAAAGGGTGATTGGAAGTCATGAGATCACAGGCATGAGGAAGCGTGGCCTGGCTGGGGTGGGGGGACCTGGGAGCCAGTGGATGCAGAGACCCAAGACCAGTTTTGCCCACTTCTCAGTTTCAGACCAGGGTCAGGCCCAGACACTGGTGTCAGGGGAATGAGTGCATGGGTGACTTGTATGGGCCTATGGTAGGTCTCTCCACAAGATGTAATAATTAAAGTCCATAATTTTTATTTTATATCTTGATCTTTTAAAATCTGTGATTAGAAATATGTATGATTAGGTAAAAATAGAACCATGGTTTATATTTCACCATCTACGTCCCTGATTTGTGACCTTTAATAGTTGTGCCATGTTTTTGACAATACGCACCCCCCACCCCAAACAGTGCCTTTGATTTTATGCTTGGAACCAAAAGTACTAGAATAAAAGAGCTCTATTTCCTATATGATTATTATTCTAATAATAATTTTTAAAAAGTAATGGGCAGGGCTTCCCTGGTGGCGCAGTGGTTGAGAATCTGCCTCCCAATGCAGGGGACACGGGTTCGAGCCCTGGTCTGGGAAGATCCCACATGCGGCGGAGCAACTAGGCCCGTGAGCCACAATTACTGAGCCTGCGCCGTCTGGAGCCTGTGCTCCGCAACAAGAAAGGCCGTGGTAGTGAGAGGCCCGCGCACTGCAATGAAGAGTGGCCCCCACATGCCGCAACTGGAGAGAGCCCTCGCACAGAAACGAAGACCCAACACAGCCAAAAATAAATAAATAATTTTTTTAAAAAATAGTTAAAAAAAAAAAAGTAATGGGCATATCGGTGCAGAAAAAATGAATATCTTGTACCAAATAACAAGGACTCACTTCTAATTACATGTTATTTTTTTCACTTCCACCATCACCAATGACATGGACTTCGCCTGGACATTCTGAACAGCAAAACCGCGCAAGACGACCACTCCCACCCTAGAGCAAAAGAAATCATCCTTATCAAAGTACGGTACATATTGATTAACTCTCTTGGAAACTGTGAATTTTTTTTTTTAGCAAATATTTCTTTTAGCCTTTCTTTAACATATGTACCACGTATCCACACCCACCATAACAGATGCCGGAGGTAGTGGTTCCATGTGCTCCTGACGTGACCAAGCTCTCATAGGCCTCCCTGCACCCTTTGATGAGGGCCTACAACTGCTATTTGCAGAAACTGCCTGCGCCCTGCATCTTGGGTCTTTGCCTCTCAGAATTCACTGCCCAGTTGTTTGAATCCACTGCTGACTTGTGTGTTTGCAATTTTACCATGTCATTCAAAATTGCTGCAATAAGACTATAAAGCATTTTTTGTTTCTTCCCTTATTTGATTATTGACTCATTTATACTCATTATTTCATAAATTGGTAGTTCTCAACCCTAGCTACCCCAGGGGAGCTTTTAAGAAAATATGTTGATGTCTAGGATGGGTGCATCAGCCCCAAAGGAAGGATATGGGCCAGCACTGTATTATCCATGACAAAAGCCAACACAGACACTGTGCTCTGAATTCCAGGGGCCCTGGGGTGACTGCACTTCTGTGGCATTTAGGAGTCACTGTTTTGTTGTGTTTTTAATTAAATTTTCATTTTGAGATAATTGTAGATTCACACGCAGTTGTAAGAAAAAAATACAGAGAGGTCCCACTACGGTTTACCCAGTTTCCCCCAATAGTAACATCTTACAAAATTGTAGTATAATATCACAACCAGGATATTGATATCAACAGAGTCAAGATACAATCAAATACAGAATATCATAAGGGTTCTTCATGTTGATGCACACAGTAATACTCAAACGTCACATTCACTCTCTCAGAAAGCTCACCACTCTCCTAGTTTCTTTCATTTACTCAGCACATATTTATTGAGTGCCCTGCAGGGCCAGCAATAAATAAAAGACAGTCTCTGCCCTCCAGGAGCTTACCATCTAGAGAGGGAGACAGACAAGGAATTCATCAGTTACACTATAATGTGATAAGGCCATTGGAAGGATAAGCTCAGGATGCCACAGGCATGCAAAGGAAGGACTCTCAGCCCAGAGGAGAGGTGAGGGACTGAGAAAGCAAGGGCGGGATCAGTGAACACCCTCCAGATCAGGTGGCATCTAAGCTGCGTCTGGTGAGGAGGAGGGGTCAGTGAGGACACGCTCTGGAAGAGGGAGGGGCCTTCTGGGACAGGGGTGACGGCGTTTGGCTCTGTTCAGAATGGCTGGGCCGCAGGGTGCAAGTGGGCGAGGCTCGAGGGGTAAATAGGTATTGTATCATGAACAGGGAAGCAGTGGTGCCATCCAAAGGAGTCTATGTTTTGTTCCAAGTGCCCTGGGAGCCACTGAGGGTTTTAGCAAGTGTGTGACAGAGACCCAATCAGATCTGCATTTTAGAAAATTGGATATGGTGGTATTTTAGAGAATAAAATGGACAGGGATGAAACTAGAGGTGGAGGGGCCAGTTAGGAGCCTGTTGTCACAGTTCCTCAGGTGAGAGATAATGGACTGCCTCAACCAGCGGGAGCAAAGAAGGAAAGGCTGTGGGACACATCAGGGAAGTGGTATTGACAGGCTTCCCCTACACTTTGGGGGAAGTGTGAGGAAAAGAGAGTGGCCACAGATAACTCCCAAATGTCTAGTGTGGCAACTGGGTGTATGATGTTGTCATTCAATGATACTGGGAACACAGTAAGGGGAGCAGGCCTGGGAGGAGGATAAGGAGTGTGATCTTGGATGTGTTGGTTTGAGCTCCCTAGGGGACACCCAAGTGGATATTGGTGTCCAGTTAGAGGCTGGCCATTGAAGTCCAGAGCTCAAGAGAAGGAGAGAGAGATGTGAGAGTCAGTATATTAGCAGTGGTTGAATCTGTGAGAGAGGATGAGATCAGCCCAAAAGAATGGTTAGAATGAGAGGCAAGAAGGCTGAGGAACCACAGACCCAAAGAAAAGGAACCCCAAAAGGTAAAAGAGTATCAGAGAGGTGGGAGAAGATTGATTAGAAAATGCTATCACTGAATCCAAGAAGAGTGGCATGGACAGCAGTACCAAATGCTTTCTCAGGGGATGTTTCCCAAATATTCATTTACTTCTATGGCCCTTTCTCAGTTTTCCTACAACTTATTTCCCATTGCCTAACAGGCAGCTCCAGGTAGGTTATTTTGTCCCCTCAAACTCAACATGAACAAAGCAGATCTTAATCTTGTTCTCATCCCATCCTTTAACCGTTTTCCTTCCTGTTAGTGCAACCTCCATTATTCCAGGCTCACAAACTACAAGCGTTGGAGTCATCTTTGTCTCTTCTGCTTTGGCCCCAGTAGCTCTTTCTATTCTTGGTTCCCATGAATTCTTTCTTTCATGCATCTCTAGATTCTCCTCCCAAGCCCCAACCATTTACTCACTTTTCCCATCATCACTACCCTCTACTTGAAAGTGTTACTTACCTAGATCACACCAACAGCCGCCTTACTCTCTCCTTAGTCCCTGCCCCTCTTAATATTCCAATCATTTTCAATTTATCCTTCTTAAAGGATTTTTCCAGAGCCACCTTGCAAGCCATATAATTATTCTTTAAAGATGTACCTCATCACCCACCCCACCCCCCAACCAACATTTCCTCAGCCTGATCAGAAGATATTTTAAAAGGTAAAATCTACTCTTAAAAAGACAAATATTGTGTTACTTGGAACACACGTTTTGTTTTGAGCACTAGAGCACATGTTTAGTTTCTCAAGAAGACTGCCTTAAAAAGGACTAAGCAGATGTAGCAATATAGATTGTCATGTGTTTGTTTAATTTTTTTTAAATTTGAAATTTTATAGATGTACTTCAAATAATTGGTATCATGTGGCATGGCCCTTCCTTGTGGTCTGTTTGCGTATGTCACCCTTGTCTGGGACTGAATCTGATTTTCTTTTGCATATTCATGGAATCCATGGATTCCTGCAATCAGCAATTCCCTAAAAGGCTAAACAGGCTATTGAAAAGAACTATGTTACAGTTAGGTTCCAAAGACAATTTAGAAATGAAAGCAAATCTGTTGACAGAAAGTGGCTCAGAAATCAGGCATTTTCTTTTTCTTTTACAGCCAAGCTGAAAGTATCAGTTCAGAAGACAGTTTGGAATTCTTTTTAAATGATGATATGGACTATGATCTGGTAACCAGATGATCTTTCTTGATTTAAAAATTGTGTTTGGTGAAAAGTATAGATGCTCATTTCTTCTTTTGAAATTAAAATGTCCTATTCCAAATATTCCACAACTTTCCAGAAGAAAATATGATTTTGATACTGTTCTCCAGTTATATACAGTTCATCTTTGTCATCAGACATTTAATGAAAAATAAATGTCAGGACTTCCCTGGCAGTCCAGTGGTTAAGACTCCATGCTTCCACTGCAGGGGGCATGGGTTCCATCCCTGGTCGGGGAACTAAGATCCCGCATGCTACACGTTGTGGCCAAAAGATTAAATAAATAAATAAATAAATAAATAAATGTCTATGAGAAGGTAACAATTTAGGAGATATACATTATCTACAATTTTCCTGTAAAAGTAACCACCTTCTGATTGTTTATCATTTTATTGGGGCTTGAGATATACTGGGTAGCTGGACTGTGAGATAAATTGACCTTCAACAAAACAGCCCTGTATGGCTACAACCCTGACTTTGAGCCAATCCCACCCTAAATATAACCACAGAAACTCAAAACGAATGGGAAACGCTTGAAAACACCATCCATGTATTATGTATAACATACCTTATCCAAGTCTTTTTTTTTTAATTGTAGAAAAAACATAATTTACCATCTTAAGCATTTTTTAGTGTATGGTACTGTAGTGTTAGCTATAAGCACATTGATGTGTAACAGACCTCTAGAACTTTTTCATCGTGCAAAACTGAAACTATACACCAATTGAACAACTCCCCTATGCCCACTCCCTCTAGCCCCGGGCAACCACGTTCTACTTTACATTTCTAAGAGTTTGATTACTTTATATACCTCGTAAAAGTGGAATCATGCAGTATTTGTCTTTTCGTGACTGGCTTATTTTGCTTAGTCTCATGTCCTCATGTCTTCCAGGTTTATCCATATTGTAGCAAATGACAGGATTTCCTTCTTTTTTAAGGCTGAATGGATATACCACATTTCTTTACCCATCCATCCGTTGATGGACATTTAGGTTACTTCCACCTCTTGGCTATAGTAAATGTGATGAACATGGGTGTGCAAATATCCAAGTCATCTTGCTAATAATTAAATTTACTTAAAGTAATATAAACTTATACTTAAAATTTTGGAATATAGAAAATCATTAAAATGTGGTGAGAAAATGACCTTCACTTAGCCTCCTGTCTTTCTCGTTCTTCTGTTCCTCTCCCCTTACCTTTCCCTAGACCTGCCTTTCCCTTTTTCCTGCCCTTGCCTCCTCCTCTGCTCCATCTCTTCTTCTTTCTCTTTTCCTCATTCTCTTCCTTTTCCCCTTCTCTAATAACCTTCATCTCCCCCTAACACCCAAAGTGCTCTCTTCCTGAAGGCCAGCTCTCACGTGGAAATAGGCTCCTTTGTCACTCTCTGCCCATGTCTCCCTCATAATCAGAACGGTATTCCTTTACCCCACTGTTTTTTTCCTAGATGTCACATGTACACAGGTAGCATGTTTTTAAGTGAATTATATTCTTCATTATTGATTGATTAGGAGCCAGAACTTTATTTCAAAGAACCCGAAGAGTTACTTCAGGTCCTCACAGAGCTGGAAGAGCAGAATCTTACTTTGGTACAATACTCCCAAGATGTAGATGAAAATCTTGAAGATGTAAATAAAAGAGAAAAACTTATACAGGATAAAATGTAAGTCATTAAAAACAAGTAGACTTATTCTATTAACAGATTTCTAACCAGAGATAAAGTCCAACTCACTTATGTATGGCCCTTCCTTGTGGTCTCTCTGGATTTAGGATGGGATTTTTGTTAATAATAGCTTACACTGAAGAGTGTAAAAGGTAGAAGTTATATTTACACAGAATAGACTGGCTTTAGTTTAATTTTAGTCCCTACTTTCACTTGTCAAAATATTTTCCTAGCTAGCAATAATAAAAGACAATTTAAAAGATTAAAAAGAATTGAAATGTCACCTACTGCCTTAATTTTTGTTCCATACAGTTTTATGCTATCATCTGGCTAATCAATTCATGCTTTGGATGATAATGCTAATAAATGCATTTTCCTTGGCTGTGACTCTCAGCAAAAGTTTTTTTTGTGTGTGACTTAAATACTATATCATTTTATAATGTACATATTGATATATCAGGGCTATTATAAAAAAGGATTTCTGTTGGGAAGGAGGCTGGATTTGATGACTCACAAAATTCCTTTCTACTCTAAAATTTTATATGATTACAATTTTGGAAAATAGCTTCAAGTTGCAGAGAATAGATCTTTATATCTAC
This sequence comes from Balaenoptera acutorostrata, assembly GCF_949987535.1. Taxonomy (NCBI): domain Eukaryota; kingdom Metazoa; phylum Chordata; class Mammalia; order Artiodactyla; family Balaenopteridae; genus Balaenoptera; species Balaenoptera acutorostrata. Next base: position 25,806,090 of record NC_080074.1, read on the forward strand.
TCATTCTAAAAATGTGTAGAACCTTTTTGGGAAGAGTCTTCTGGATCAGAAGACGGCAATCTTTTTAAATAGTTAAGTCAAACTACATTGAACTTCGGAACATATTAACTTGTTCATAAGTTAAGAACCTAAAACCATAATCTCATAACCACCCAGTAGACTACTGTATCCTTTTAATCCTTGTCTTCTCTCTCCCAGTCCTCAGTGTATGGGGCCCCTGCCCTGACAATATGATTTGAGGGGATGGGGTGGGTATGGTTGGGCAGGAAAAGGGGATCTATATCAGAATCTCTAAGTGAGTAGTCAGGAGTCTGTACTTTACCCAGTGGCTCCTCAGATATTCTGATTATCAGCCAGGTTTGAGAACACTGACATACTAGGTCACACAGCTTGGGCTCCCGATACCTCAGCTCTGCTGCTTTCTATTTGGGGGACTCAGGGGAACCACAGAAGTGGGGGTGGGGTGAGAAAATGCTTCCTGATGGAAGTTAAAAAGCATCTGTGCATTTATTTTTCTCACTTTAACCTGAAAAGTTGCATGTACTTTGTCAATGTCTTAAAATATAAACTTGTATTTGGCTTGCTAGACATAGGATGTTGACACATGATCTGGAGGGAGTGCTGAAGCTCCTGACTGATGGCTTATTTCACTAAACCACAAATTACAGACAAGGGTCTCTTTCTTCTTTTGCAATAGAAATACAAACATAGAGTTTCTTTTGGAACACAAGGAAATGCTTAAGGCTAACTGTGTAAGAGAAGAGGAAAAAGCAGCAGAACTGGAATTAAGGTCCAGGCTATTTAGTTTTGGAGAATTTAATTCAGATGCTCAGGTAATCATTCTTTGCCTGTAGTAATTTTATTTTGGCTCATGATAATAATAATCTGCATTCCCTGTGTATTAAGCATTGGAATAGGGGAATTAAAGCAAACCACAAGTCCCAGGTTGATGATAGAGCCAGGAAAGCAGCTTGAAACTAATTACCTTGTCAATATGTAATAGCTAATTTACACAGTAGATAGAAAGCATTCAAATTGGCACTGGAGTTCTCTTAAAATGTAACAAAGTATGGGGCTTCCCTGGTGGCGCAGTAGTTGAGAGTCTGCCTGCTAATGCAGGGGACATGGGTTCGAGCCCTGGTCTGGGAGGATCCCACATGCCGCGGAGCAGCTGGGCCCGTGAGCCACAATTACTGAGCCTGCGCGTCTGGAGCTTGTGCTCCACAACAAGAGAGGCCATGATAGTGAGAGGCCCGCGCACCGCGATGAAGAGTGGCCCCCGCTTGCCGCAACTAGAGAAAGCCCTCGCACAGAAACGAAGACACAACACAGCCAAAAATAAATGAATAAATAAATTTTAAAAAAACAGTTACAAAGTATGATGCTGAGATTTTCCCCACCTATAAATACATTTCTTTTAGTCAGTATACATATTACCAAACATATGAAGTAGTTCACTACCTGTGATCATTTTGATATTAATTTGAGGGGCAAATAATTAACAGAGGAAGCACTGAATCAGCACTGAATGGAATTATCTTCCCAACAGTGAGCTTGTAATAGATTGTGGCCTCTTTTGGGTCTGCATAGATCCATGTGTGCTTATCTGTTTGCATGCTGGTTTCTCCCAGCTCCATGCAAACCCCAGGGTAGGGACTGTCTTACCCTATCTAGTCAGCTAAGTTTAGTGTCCTCATAAAGTAAGTGCTCAATAAATGTTTGTTGAATGAATGCTTAGGTTAGTTTTAAGACCCATAACAAACTCCAGCTAACATTGGTTTTCTTGTAAAAATCTCAAATGAATAAAATTCAAAACTCATATGTGAGACTAATATCACAATTATAGTTATGAACTTGATTTTCAAACAGAGGTAGATTTAAGGGGACTCTATCAGAAGATGACTGTGCTCCCCTACCCATAGGTGGGCAGGGTTATAAAAGACAAACCTGTGTATGGCTCCTTCACAGCCCACATTTCCTAGGGTGGCATAACACCCGGAGGTAGGAGGGGATGGGGCTGTGCGCTGCCAGAGCAGGAAGTGTGATGACAGCCACCTCTCAGTTCTTCAATGCTGGGTTTTTTTTTAAACCTTTTTTAAAATTGTGGTAAAATATACATAACATATACAATTTAACCATTTTAAGCGTACAATTCAGTGGCATTAAGTATATTTGCAATATTGCATAGCAGCACCATTATCTATTTACAGAATTTTTCATCATCCCAAACAGAAACTCTATACCCATTAAACAATAATTCCCCATTCCCCCACCTTCCAGCTTCTGGTAACCTCTGTTCTACTTTCTGTCTCTATAAAGTTGCCTCATATATATGGAAGCATACAGTATCTGGACTTCTGTGTATGGCTTATTTCACTTAGCATGTTTTCAAGGTTCATCCATGTTGTAGCATGCGTCAGAATTTCATTCCTTTTTACAGCCAAATAATATTCCGCTGTATTTTTATACCACAGTTTGTCTATCCATTCATCTGTTGACAGACACTTGGGTTGTTTCCACCCTTCAATTCTGTTTTAAATAATTCTGAAACTGATTAACATGAAAAACGTCAGGTGAATATCAGTGGTATCTCCCCATGCCCTCCACCAAGCCCCTTTCATCCAAATTTAGGGTGGCTACGAAAAAAAGTGGCATCTCAATACTCAAACTTTGAAGCAACCAGAGCCCTAAATTGAGACGATAGAATTGATCTGCAAATTACTTTTTTAAAGACTATGACATTTGGGTCACAAGTGTAATTTTGGCATTCGTGTATTATATACTCCAGGAAAATGGAGCTAATAATTCACAGTGTCTCCCAAAAATGTGAAATGTTGGGGCAGAGAAGCAGAGGCAGAGCAGGACAATTGGCAGGGGAAAGTATTCTTTTCTAAGGATTTTCCAGCTTCCCCACTCCCATTCTTTTCCTATGTTGAAATGTGCAAAACATAATCCTTTATGAGTGAATAAGCATAGCTGTGTCTAATTTTGACATTCATAAATTATCATAGGTATTTTGGAGCTATGAGTATTTTATTCTTTCAAAATTTCCACACTTTTAACTGTACTTAATCCCATAAAAACATTTTTCCTTGATTCAATATTTTACTTTTAAAATAAAATTTTAAACTCAACTATAATGTAATATTGAAAAGTACACGGATCCTAAGTTTATCTCTCAAGGAGTTTCCTCAAGGTGAACACACCATTACCACCCCCAGAAGCCTCCCGCATGCCCCGTTCCAGTCTCTACCATATACCCCGTTCCAGTCTCTACCATCTTGACTTCTCTCACCATCGATTAGCTTTCATGTTTTTGAACTTTATATAAATGGAATCATGTAGTATGTCTGGCTTGTCTGGTTTCTTTCTCTCAACATTATGTTTGTGAGATTCATACATGTTGTTTTGTGCAGTTGTCTGTTTATCGAACATGAAATGGAATGTAAGCTATTCCGTTGTTCAATTTGCAGAACGTCCTCATCTCTCATTTTATTGTTCTTTGGCACAGGGAGCTAATCAAGTTCAATTGCGAAAGTTGTTTACAGTCAGCACTCAGCAGAACATGACATGGATTAGAACTACAGAATCCTTGAGTTGGAAAGGACTTTAAAGGTCATCTAGACATCTACCCCCTCGCCTATCCAGTTCTGATACAACTATTTCTCCTAAACATTGCTCTGGTCAGATCACTTCCCACTCACTGCTGAAGGCATCCAGAGCTCATATCCAGTATTCAGAGCTTTTCACGGTCCTGTCACGATCCTGTCCCGCTACACAGCAGGAGGCAGCAGCTCCTCCCACTTCTTGCAGCCTCTCTTGGCTGCCCCTCCTCCGAGGTGCTCTGGGCTGGGCCCGCCATCTGGTGGCAGCTCCAGGGATGGGACTGATACTTTACTTCTCTGTCATCTGTAGGCCTGTGCCTTGAGCTCCCTTTTTCCTTGTCCTTCTGCTCTGTTGGGCCAGGCCCTCAATCTCTTTTTCATACATGAGTATTTTCTTTAACCTCATTCCCCAATCCTACTTCTTACACTGTTCTTAACTTATCTTAATAAAATATCTCTCCTTGTCTTTTCCTCTCCTGTTTGACAGGCAGAACTTAAAAAGAAAAGACATGCTAAAGGTTGCTGCCCATCCATCTCTAAAGCTCTTTCTAAGTGTTCAAGAGGCTTCCCCACAAAACTTCCATCAACTACTAATCATTCTCATATTAAAGATGTTTTCTCAGAATATATATTTTAATGACCCACATTGCAGTAATTTTTTTCATATCCAAGTACAATATTTGAGCCCCTTGATGGTTTCTAAAAGGAATGTGTTAATATAAATAGGGAATACAATAAATGTTATTTAGAAAGGGAGAGAAAAAAGAAGCTTTATGGCAAATAAGACTTTTGCTTTTTTTTATTTTTCATTATTTTGTATTTCTCCAAATTTCCTAGAAGAAGCATGTTTTAAATATAAATAGGGAATACAGTAAGTGTTACTTTAGAGGAAAAACGGGGGACTTTATGGCAAACAGGACCATCAGAAAGCTTGTTAAACTAGGAGGTGGGACAGACAAGCTGTTTGAAGTAAACTATTGGTAACAGATCTTGACTTGTAATTAAGTGTTGGTGGCTCTGTAATGAGTCTGTGGTTTCAGGAGGGGTCTCGCATGGCTTCTGGAGCTACATCTGTCTTGAGTATTATTTGTCCTTGGCTTTATGGTGATTCTCATCTTCCTGAGCAGAAGCAGGAATGGGGGCAGGATGCTACCTGGAGAACGATTTACTTTGCCCAGAAGTTTATTGAGATCCTTTTATCTGCGAATGCCGGGTACACAGTGGAGAGACAGAAAGAAAGTTTCCTTACGGTCCCGAAACATGCTACCTACAAGCTCGAGCATCTCTACCAACAGTTAAAACGGCACAGTGGCCAGGTACAGGGATCAGCAAGGTTTGGCCTAAGCCTCTGCTTAGACTAGAGTACTAGAATGGCTTCCCAATGGAGAGAATGAAAACTCCTCAAAAGGTTTTATAGGCCAGCTTAGGAATCTGTTTGCTTGTAACTTTTTTTTTCCTCTTAGAGAATGCATTCATTTATTCAGCAAACATTTATTAAGTGCACAGTTATGTGCAAGGTGCTGCTTTAGATATAAGTGTAAAAATAAGAAATAGCTCCTGCCTTCCAGGTGCTTACAGTCTAGGAGGGGAGATACGGCGTGTACGCAATTAAGTATCATACAGGATTATAGTTTTAGCAAATAGAATAGTAAATGCAAAAAAGGGAGCTCACACATTGTGCTGCTAGGAAATGCATTAGAGTGGGGAAAAAAAGGATTTAAAATGTTTATGTAGTGTCTACTTGAATGGGAATGATACACAAAAACATTCAAGCAAAAAGACAATCTGTCCTATTAAGTTACTTCTTATACCTAGACTGAAATATTTTTAAAGAAAATAATCCAAGGTGTTACTATAGTAATGATCTGACTATAAATTATAATATAAATTCAATGCTGCATTTTCTCACTGTTCTATGTTGTATTAAAGTTTTTCTTTTAAAAAAGGAAATATTTAGAACATAAAAGCCTTTTTCATTATAATATAGTAAAAGGGAATTTTACGTTTATTGAATGAACAAGAAAATAGTAATGAAATTTTATGTTTTCTGCTCTCCTTTTCTTCTCAACCTCAGGAAAAACTGATAGACTCTCTTAGTAAAAAAATTAATCAAGTATACAAAGTCTGCATTGGAGATGCTGAGGTTGGCAGCCTCAACCCAGTTCAAAAGCTGGTAAAAGTAGAGTCTCGCCTGGTGGAACTGAGTGATCTCATTGAATCCATTCCCAAAGAAAACGTGGAGGCAATTGAGAGGATGAAACAGAAAGAGCGACGGCAAAAGTACAGTCACTGTCTTATGATATAAATGTAGTGAAAGACTTAATGAGAAGCTGTTTTTGCTTGGATTCCACACACATTAAGGAAGTCTGTTATATGACAAGTCTCTATTATATGCCATATAGAGATACAGTGGAATCAAACTCAGCCCTGCCCTCCTCATGGAGCTATTATTTAGTGTGGAGACATAACATCCATATTCTTACGAAATAAATATCTCGTTATCAATGGTAAAACGAGCACTGTGAAGGAAAGAGCTCATCAGGGGCAAATGACATAGTTTTGGATGGGCAAGGGGTCCTTCTAGCCTGAAAAAGTGAATTTTCAGAGTGAATATTCACTACTTACATGAAAATTTTCAAAGGGCTATCATGTAGAAGGAGAACTATACTTGTGGTGAAGGGCCCAAGACTAGAATTAGGAGCCTTTCATTGGAAAACTACAGGGAGACTCAATCTATGAAGGAATTGTTTGAAAGTTAGAGCCATGTAATGAGGGTTTTCCTCAGTTCCTAACTGCCAACACTTACACTCATTATTATTAACTCATTTATTCCTCAAGATAATCTCATGAAGATTATCATCCCTAGAACACATACCACCACCCTCACCTCCACCCCTGCCCAGACCCCATGTCCCCACATCTTTGCCTAGCTTGGGGCCTTTCCCGGAGAATCCACTGATTTACAAATTTCCATACCAAGTTAAATAAAGATTTTATGTACACACTACCTTTGAGGCAATGATTATTATAAATATAATATGATCCTTAGTATAATGTAGCATATAGAGAATGCTTATAGGTGGAATAATGTTCATGTTATAGCAAAAAAACATGTTGGCAGGCATACTAGAACTATGGCTATGAGCATGGGCATTAGAGCTAACCTGCCTGGGTTCAATCCAGGTTCCGCCATTTACAACTTTTGTGACCTTAGGCAGGCCACACAACCTCTCAAGTTTCAGTTTTCTTATCTGTAAAATGGCAGTAATAATGGAACTTATCTCACAGGGTTGTTGTGAGGATTAAATTATCTATGTAAAAGTGCTAAAGCATGCTTGGCATATAGTAAGTACTCAAAGAGTAGCCATTAATATTAGATAATTTGTTACTGCTTACATTACTGGGGTGGCGGGGATATTGTTTCCTCCATATAAAAACAAAGTCCAGAATATATTAAGGTGATCCTGATGGGATTTTATTGAATATGAAGCAAATTTTTTAAGAAATCATAAATGAAAGATCACTCCTTCCAGAAGATGACCTTTGACTAATTACACTAAGAGCATTTGCATCTTGTAATTTCTACTATTTCCAGTAGTGATACATGAATCTAATTCCAATTACTTATCATTCTTATCAAAAGGAGAATTTTACTGGATTTTTCCCATGGTTTGGAGGCACCTAACATAACACCTAATTTTGCATAAAAAATGTTCAGTGAATTTTACATTGATAATTATATACATCCATAAAAAAGCTATCACTTGTCCAGTGGTTATTCTGCACCAGGCATTGGACTAGACAGTTTGCATAAGTCAGCTCATTTAATTTTATCCTCATAACAACCCTAAAGAGAACAAAGACAAATAGTATTTCTTGGCCTTAATTTGAGGATAACATTCAAAAAGATTTACTGGAAAGTATGTTTTTGTGGTTATCCATTGAACTATATACACTTGTGATCTGTGTACTTTTCTGCACATTATACTTCAATAAAAAGGTTTAAAAAGGGGGGAAATAGCTGGAAATTAATTCAAGTGGCCGTCATACGGATTAACTGCGAAGTACTTAACTGTAAATGGAGTGATGAGAAAGCTTTGCTGAGGTGCTTGTTTTAGACCAAGGTTTGGGTAGATTTTACTTCTTCCAAAATGGTGACATGCATTTTCTTCCCATTTCAACACAAACAGGATTTGTTGTTGAAATTTCACCTGAATATTCAAAACCCATAGATTTGGGTGAAGATGAAGTATTATTTTCATTTAACCTTAAAGGAAACTTTATAATATTTAGATAATTCTTTACCAAATAGTAATGATGTAGGTCTTTTTTACTTTCTGTGATTTATAGTTAGAACAATGTCTTCCCCTCTTGACAGGCTGCGTGAAGAGAAAGTGAAAGAAAAACAAAAACACCAGGAGGAAAGGCTAAAAGCTGCTCTGGAAAGAGCAGTAGCACAACCAAAGAAAAAGGTTTGTGTTTTGTTATTAATAGGTTCCACTATATCAATGTGTGAGGGCTTCTGTGGTGCAAAAACAAAATACCTAACTCATCTAATTTATCCAGGTTAAACTTCAGTAAGATTGCTAACAGCTTAAATTGATCTCTCTCTGGTTCCTTGCTACTTTTAGAATGATTCAAATTACTGGTTCTACAGTTCTCCATTAGACTAACTTTTTGGTAAAAGAAACCTCTCCCCTCTCCTCTTTTTCTTTAGCTCCAGGTGCCATGAAACTAGAGAATTAAAAAAGTAATAGTAAGTGAATTACATATTACTGGAAGGGTCTTTTAATCCTCACATTGTAAAAATAATGAGACTTATAGTTGAAGTTAAAATAATTTACCCAGAGTCACTTCAGATTTAGCAGCAGAATCTGACCAGAAGCCAAGGTTCTTCATATTTCAAGATTACCTGTTCAATAAGTTTAGAATTGGGCAGTCACAGAGTGCACATGGTCTATGACTCCCCCTGGGTGTGAAGGGCCTTTTGTTTCTATATGCCACTCTCCCTCCTCTGAGCTAGAGTCTGAAGTATATTCCAGGAGGGCAATCTCATAGTTATCTGCAAAGCTAATATGGACATTGATTCTCACCGTAGTCATAGCTAACCTATAGTGAATGCTTGTGCGCCTCACAACCAGTCTTTGAGGTAAGTACTTAAAGTTCTTAAGTATGGTAACTGTTAATATGTACTATGTCAAAAAGTGATGATTAATTTTATTTAAATAAACATTTCATCTTTAAAAGGGTCTGTACTTATCTAGTTCAACTCTGCCTATGAAGACCTAACTTCTCTTCTTCTAAGAGAGAATTAACCATTCATCACCCTGCTACATGTATATACTATTATTTACTAAACTCACCAAATTAAAGTGATTATTTTTTAATATATCCATGTTTCCTTTTAGACCATGAATGAGTTTTATGACCTTTGTATCCCCAATGCCTGGCACATAGTGGACACTCAATAAATGCTTACTGAATTAACAGACTAAAAATGAGAATGAAAACTAAATCTGGAAGAAAACTGGAGAAAGAATGTTGATAAGTCAACAACGTATGAAGACCTCTGAAAGAAGATTTTACTCTTTCAGAGGACATTTAGGACATTTCATCACTGGCAATTTTCTCAGACAGAAATTAATAACAAAGGTTATCAAAGGAGATCATCACCAGTGGGGGGAAAAATATGACATTAGGAAAGGAATTCAAGGATTCCAGTCCTCTTAAGGATATTTTTGTTGTTATAATGAGGGGAGGATTGCTAGTGCTATTTAGTTCCCTGGAGTCAGGAATGTCAAACATTCTGCAATGCAGGGGACAGTCACACACAGGGTTGGTGCCCCTTTTGAGGCACAATGGAAACGTCCCATCAAATTTCATGTCCAACAGAAGTTTTCTTATCCATTTAATTTATACAAATTCAGATATAAAGGCAAAACAAAAAATAAATAAATGAATAAGGAGAAGGGGGAGAAAAGACTCAAAGAGAAAGATTAGTATGATATACTTGAGTATATGCTCCAGAGAGAATAAATAGGTATGAACTGGGGTATCCCTAAGCCTCTCCTGGTGGGACCAAGAGCCAACAGGATTTCTAGTGCCTAAGAAAATAGTACATGGTTTTCTCAAGTTTTTGTTTAACAGGATTTTTAAATGCCAGTCAGCTGTTGCTTAGCAGAGGAAAGTGATCTCTTCCAGCCAATGGAGTAGAAATTAGCTATGGCAGTTACTGAGAAATGAAGTGTTGGCCTCAAACATGGAGTTTCTCTAAGCTTAGCATATCTGAAACACAAGCTATCTGATGACTTTATCTAAATCCTCCCACTTCCCCATAAAACCTAACTGCCCTGTCTTCTGCATAGCATGGTGCTCCATTCGTTACTTAACTTTGCCTGCATTTGGACATCCATTAAGTTATCAATCCCTTTGTAATTGGGATTATTATTTACTATTTTAAACTATATTATTCTTAGGAAAAATCAAGTTAATATTACTATTTTAGTTACACTTCAATAGAAAATGGTTATATGAAAATATTAAGTACTTTTTCTTTTGTTTCAGCTGGGAAGACGACTTATCTACCGCTCAAAACCTCCATCTGGTAACAAACGTGAACTACTTTTAGTCAAGGATACAAGAACAAAATCACTGCAGGAAGAATATTTTTTCACTTGAATAGGAGCAGTAAGACATTTATAACCAGAATGCTTTAGGCATATTTTGTAGATTTTTGCTTTTCAGTAATGGCAATATTCTGCCCCACACACAGGCCTAACCAATTTCAGGAAGACAGGTCCTTACTCTAAAAGGCCCTTAGGATTGGAAATGGGAGTTATTTTCTTTTGTTGAAGACCTTTATTATCCATATCCTAACCATTATTCTATATAGCTAAACATTTATACTTTCTGTTGTCCCAGGTGGGGATACACATCCAAAGTGACCTTACTGATGTAACTGTATGGTGAATGACCATTTAAGTGCAATAATGGCATTCTGACAACATAAGACTTTAAATAATCTTTTTTTTTTTTCAACCAGTCCACAGGAAAGTTCATAGTGTAAATTTTATCACTGTGGAGTATACATTTTAACAATGTGCAACTCTAAAATATTGATTTGAGGAGTTTAAAACTTAAATGAAAACTACTAGATTATGTTCTCATGAGAACATAATGAGACATAACCAACCATGAGACTGATTTTTAATTCACATTAAGGGGTTCTGTTCAGAAAACTTAATTCTCTTAAGTGAACAAACTGTATGTCTTCAGCCTAAATGTCAGTTCACAATTTCTGTTGTGTTCTATACTCAAAACCATTTTAATTTTCAGGTGATGTTTCAATTTTAGCTGTAATGTGCATATCATTTAGCTTACATTGATATAGAATTAACATGTAACTTATTGACTACTAAGTAAAATAATACAGTCTATATTAACTCTAAGAAAATATTTAACTTTATATGTGTCAAAAGTGGCTCAAAAATAACTTTAAAAGAAACAGTTGCTTTTAAAAGGTCTCAGTTAATACACAATTACAAGGGCTAAAATTGACTTTCATAAACATTTATAGAGCATATAAATAAATTTCCCTTATAGAAAAAAAAAATACAGCATTGGGCTTACATGAAAACCAACTTGAATAAAGTTGGGTGGCTTTTAAAGCATTAGTTCTGTGAATAATTGTTCAACTGTTTCAACATTTGAGCTCTGCATGTAAATATCTGAATATGAATAGCTCACAGTCAAGTTGAAAAACGAACAAATCTTTATTGTCTACAAATATATATAAAAAAAATTCCCCCCCGAAAGATGCTATTCTCTCATTTCCCCATCTTCTTCTTCTTCTTCAACACCCCTGATATAAAGGACATTATTACACCTGTAAACAGAAAAACAGACCATTTTGTTGTTCCAACAAGAAACCATATAAATTTTAACCATACTTTTATTAGATTTTTTCATTACAAAAATATTAATGCTAAAATTACATCATTTCTTTCTCTTTTTTAAAAAAATTTACCTTTGGTTTGTTAAAGAGCACGTGATACTCATTTGTATACCATGCGGTTGTTATAAAATGGTATCTTTATGATCTTCCAAAGGGAATAATGACTAGAATTTGGAGATGTGAAGCTAGTTCTAGAAAATAAGTATAATTCAAATCCTAATAGCAGCCAGACCCACCTAAAATTCAAAACCAAGCTCTTGCAAATAAAACCACTGAAAAAGGTACAGTTAAGAGCTACAAAGTTTAATATCAACACTAGAAAAACCTTAAGAATGAACAGCTCCAAAATATTTAAATCTGCTTTGACAAGTTTAACAATTTCAAGAATCTTGAAGTCTAGTTGTAGAATGTTATGTTAAATTAATAGTGATTAAAAAAAAGTAATTCTGAGATTGGGGCACTAATAGTTTATTTAAACAGGTATTTTTACTGCTCACCAGTAACTCCTTATATAAACTACTGATGTTTTGTTACCTTATTAAAACTTCACCCAGATGTCCAGATAATGCTCCATCTATGTATTCTTCTGTGTTTGCAAGCTTTAAATAAAAAGAAAGTATATCAGTATAATCACACAAGAGGAAAATAGTATTATACACCTAATATTGGTGAGAGAACTTATTAACTGAGACCTTTCGGTACCAATGACTCACATTTACCTACAATAATTAGAAGATTAGCTTTCTATTACTACTGTAGTACTTTTTGGTTTCATATAAACATTCAGTAAAGTTAACAATGATGGATGTAGAACTGATATATAATAAAGCTCATTTCAACACAATTTTTAAAATATCTCAATAATGTAATATTTCTTTCTATTAAACATTAAAACAACATGTCAAGGAAGACAGTCTCCAATTTATAAATAAGCTGTGAATAATTCCCGTCTAAAGAAACAGACATTAACTTTTCTCAGAGTAATAGCATTATATCATACTGAGGAACCCAATGGGTACAAAAGCTATGGCTAAAATACCAAATACTCTTATATTAGTCAACAACCAAATTAAAGAACTGAATAAGAATTTTTTTAAATTATGTGCTAATAAACAGGAAAAAAATAAGTTCTTAAGAGGAGGTTTAATTAAGAGTGACCTTTATAGTTACTTTAGAGAACTCTATTATTTCTGATTTCACATCAAAATGTTTAGCTTTCCTTTTACATAAAAATAAACTTTACTTATAATTTTAAAAAATTACAATCAGTGCTACTGGGACTCACAAAAGAAATGAACAAGATAGAAAGGAAACAGGGAAGTTTCCTTCATTAACTAGGCAAGTGGGCAAAGGGAAAGAAAAATAGGTCTTAGAGAGGATATAAGGTAAGGCATTTAAAACATGTTAATGAATTAATAATGCTACTGGATATTATTCCTTCTATAGAGAACAAAAAATAACCTCTTATTCTCAGGGGATATGGTTTTGTCTGAAATGTTGCCAACAATTAGTTTTGTATGCAGTAGCTCTCAGAAATAATTTTTTTTAAAAGTGATTATTTCTGGCAGATGTTCACCAACATTTAACTGGTTTCTAAATTATAATAATGCTCCAAAGGCCTTCTACCACACTTTAAAAAAATTGAACTATAGCTGATTTACAATGATGTGTTAGTTTCAGGTGCACAGCAAAGTAATTCAGTTACACATACATTTTTCAGATTCTTTTCCATTATAGGTTATTATAAGATATTGAATATAGTTATAGTTCCCTGTTTTATACAGTGGGTCCTTGTTGTTTATCTATTTTATACACAGCAGTGTGTATCTGTTAATCCTAAGCTCCTAATTTATCTCTCCCCACTCCTTCCCCTTTGGTAACCATAGGTTTGTTTACTATGTCTCTGAGTCTGTTTCTGTTTTATAAATAAGTTCATTTGTATCATTTTTTAGATTCCACATTTAAGTGATATCATATGATATTTGCCTTTTTCTGTCTGACTTACTTCACTTAGTATGATCATCTTTAGGTCCATCCATGTTGCTGCAAATGGCATTACTGCATTCTTTTTATGGCTGAGTAATATTCCATTGTGTGTGTGTGATACATATGTACCACATCTTCTTTATTCACTCATCTGTCGATGGACGTTTAGGTTGCTTCCATGTCTTGGCTATTATAAATAGTGCTGCTGTGAACACTGGGGTGCATGTACCTTTTTGAATTAGTGTTTTCTCCAGATATATGCCCAGGAGTGGGATTGCTGGGTCATAATGGTAACTCTGTTTTTTAGTTTTTTAAGGAACCCCCCGATACTGTTCTCCATAGTGGCTGCACCAATTTACATTCCCACCAACGGTGTAGGAGGGTTCCCTTTTCTCCACACCCTCTCCAGCATTTATTATTTGTAGACTTTTTAATGATGGCCCTTCTGACCGGTGTGAGGTGATACCTCATTGTAGTTTTGATTTGCATTTTTCTAATAATTAGTGATGCTGAGCATCTTTTCATGTGACTCTTGGCCATCTGTATGTCTTCTTTGGAGAAATGTCTATTTAGGTCTTCTGCCCATTTTTTGATTGGGCTGTTTGGTTTTTTTGTTTTTTGTTTTTTGATATTGAGTTGTATGAGCTGTTTGTATATTATCACATTTTAAATAAAACCCAAAATTCTTACAATCCCTTAAAAGGTCTTCCATGACTACCATTCCAATCTCTCTATCATACTTCCTGTAACTCACTCTGCCCTCACCTTCTTGTTGTGCCTTGAAAAAAAAAACATGTTTCTGCCGCAAAGCCTTTGCAACTCGCTGTTCCCTCAAATTGGGATGCTCCTCCCCAAACACTCTCTTCAGTTGCTCATTCAATTCTGGTCTCTTTTTAAATTTACTTCCTCAGAGAGGCTTTCCCTGGCTATCCTATCTAATATTGTACACTCTTGTCACCCTCTTCCATTTCTGCTTTCTTTTTCTCCATAGCATCTATCATTACTGATATCATATCACATTATATTACCATCTCCCATCACTAAAACACAAACTTCTTGAGGATAGGGACTTTGTTTTGTTCACTGGTGCAGTCACAGTGCCAGGCACATAAGGGACTCTCAGTAAATATTCACCGAGTGAACAAACTCAAAAGCATCACCAATGTGGTTAGTTACTCAGAGATACATTTCATAACTCTGGTAGGTTCACTAGGAAGCTATATTACTTCTAAAACCAAATATTTGGTGGGTATTCTTTATTCCTTTCTTTTAATGAGATATAATTCTTATAAAATTCTCTTTTAAAGTATACAAGTCAGTGGTTTTTAGTATATTCATAAAGTTATGTAATTATCACCACTATCTAAGTCTGGAACATTTTCAGCACAATGGATATAGTCTTCAAACTTCTCTATGGTCTTGGTAAATGATTCCTGCTTAGGGAATTTTCCAGGCCAAAACCATGCTCTATAAGAACTTTGGGGACCTGAGCATTGTCTGTTCAGGTGGTAAACTCTTAAATTAAGGAAAATCTCAGCTTTGGGCCTACAAGTGCTCCTATTAGTACTCTGCCTACAGCACTACCAGTTTGGAATACTTGGAGTCACGATTGGTTTGACCATCTATCTAGGTACCCTTTAAAATTCATTCATCAGCCATTAATCAGTCACATAAATACCTGAGCTTCAGGAATATATAACCTCAAACTCTTTCTTCAAAAACCTGGCTGAAAACTATTGAATTAAGCAACAAAAAACCAAACACCCCAATTTAAAAATGGACAAAGGACATCAACAGGCATTTCTCCAAAGATATGTAAATGACCAATAAGCACATAAAAAGATCTTAATATCACTAATCATTAAGAAAATGCAAATCGAAACAATGAGATACCACTTCACACTCATTAGGATGACTATTAAAAAAACCCAGAAAATAACAAGTGTTGGTGAGGATGTTAAGAAACTGGATCCCTTGTACATTGTTGGTGGAATGTAAAATGGTGCAGCTGCTGTGGAAAACAGTCTGGCAGTTCCTCAAAAAATTAAACAAAGAATTACTGTATGATCCAGCAATTCCACTTCTGGATACAGACTCAAAAGAACTGAAAGTAAAGACTCTAACTGATATTTGTACACCTATGTTCACTGCATTATTCACAAGTCAAAAGGTGGAAACAATTCAAATATTCACCAACAGAAGAACGATTAAAATGAGGTAGAGTTGACCCTTGAACAACACAGGTTTGAGACCGCATGAACGAGCTGATGCAGAACCACGGATACGGAGGGCCAACTATGGACTCAAGCATCTGTGGATTTCAGTATACCAGGCAGGTCCTGGAACCAATCCCCCAAGGATACTGAGGGACCGCTACACATAATGGAATATTTCAACCATAAAAAGGAATGAAATTCCGATACATGCTACAACATGGATGAACCCTGAAAACACCATGCTGAATGAAATAAGCCAGACACACAGGACAAATATCGTAGGATTCCACTTATACGAGGTTCCCAGAATAAAGACAAAAAGAACAGTGTTTACCAGGAGGCAAAGGGAATGGGGAGTTATTGTTTAATGGGTACAGAGTTTCCCTTTGGGATGATGAAAAAGTTCTTGAAATGGATAATGGTGATGGATGCACAACCATGTGAATGCAGTTAATGCCACTGAGTTGCACACTTGAAAATGGTTAAAGTGGTAAATTTTGTGCTATATATATTTTACCTCAATTAAAAACAAAAAATAAAGCCTGGCTGAAACATTTACAGAAGCTAGTTTAACAGACAAGTAGCCAGTTCATCAATTCTTTTGGTCAGTCTGTCTTCTCCCTCAAGAATTGCTTTTATCAAATTACTTTGATGTTGTACATTTAGCATTCATCAAAAGACTTAAGAATTTCACTGGAAAAGTTTCTCTCAGAGCTAAGTGCTGGGAAAAGTTTTGCTTTTTCTGCAAACTCTAGTGTATTTGTCTTATGGCATTGTGAATCAAATGTCTGAGCTCTTCTTACTTTTAACCACTAGGAGTCAAATCTGTGCTTGAATTTTGGTTTAATATGTCTCATATATAGTTATCACAGTTACAACACCCTCCTTGGCCTTGACTTTATTCCTGAATTTTGCTCTGTGTTTGTCAATTAAATTAATTACATCTTTGTAAGTCACACTAAACCTTTGAGGAGTCAGATGAAGAAAAATACAATTTAATGATCTTTGTAACTCTTCAGCTTACCTGCATGTTCATATAGCCATCTACAGACACCAGGTAGCCTTTGTACTCCATTCCCCACTTAAGCTTCACCATTACTGGCTTTCCTGTTAATCCATTGAGGAAAGGTTTGGGATTGAGGGGCAAACTCTGCACAAAGAACAAAAAAAGAACCCAACTGATTATTTTTCCTTAGTTTGGCTTCCATTACCTACTCTCTTCTCTATCAAATCACTAATATTTTATAGTTACAAATGAAGCAAAACTCTTGATTCCCTCTCACATTATTACACAATTTTCACTTTTGTTGAAGAGCATAAGAGAAATTTAAATACCCAGTTAGCCAATTTCACCTTCAATCCATCAAGACTCATAAAAGTATTCATTGTTCACTTAAGAAACACTGAACACCTAATATACATCACTCACTGTTCCAAGGCCATAAAGAAACAAAGGTAAAGGCAGAAAAAAGAAAAGAAAAAAAAAAAGCAGGTAACAGTCCCTGTCCTCAGGCCCACAGTGGGAGGGGGGAGGGCCAAAACACATGCAAATGGACAATTATTTTGCAACATAGTAAGAGGAGATATGCTATGTACAAGGGTACCAAACAATCAAACAATCCAGGGTTAAAAGAAAAGGAAGGGTTGCCTGAAATAAGTAATGCCTCTGTTTTAAAGGATGAGAGGTATTTCCAGAGGGAAAAGGGCTGATCTGGCGGGGTGGGGTGGGGGGGTACCTATGTAAAAGGAGGGAAGAGTGAATCAACAAGGGATCTCAGGGACACACAAATTAGTTTTGTATGAGGCTACAGAAGGAGGCAGGGGCAGATCATGCTCCACGATCTTCAACTGAATTCCAGGAGCTAGGACTGGGTCTTCTTTGACTTTGCAGTGCCTCCTACATATGGGCAGTCACTTAATGTTTGTTTATTCAGCAAACCGGTAGTACCCCCAGTGAATTCAGACTCTTCTTCCTTTCCTCATCTGCTCACTCATCGGCCCAAAGAAAGAAAACAACCAAGAAACTTGGCTACTAAACCCCTCTAGAATAAACACATTCAGAGTGATCTCAAATGGGTCTCCAGTTTTCACTCTTGTCTTTCTCCAACTTATTAGCCACACGACAAGTATTATTTTTTTTTTTAAACATTTTTTTTTAATTTTATTTATTTATTTATGGCTGTGTTGGGTCTTCGTTTCTGTGCGAGGACTTTCTCTAGTTGCGGCAAGCGGGGGCCACTCTTCATCGCGGTGCGCGGGCCTCTCACTATCACGGCCTCTCTTGTTGCGGAACACAGGCTCCAGACGCGCAGGCTCAGCAATTGTGGCTCACGGGCCTAGTCGCTCTGCGGCATGTGGGATCTTCCCAGACCAGGGCTCGAACCCGTGTCCCCTGCATTGGCAGGCAGATTCTCAACCACTGCGCCACCAGGGAAGCCCGACAAGTATTATTTTTATCACACCATCTCTCTGCTTAAAATGCTTCGATGGCTTCCAACTGCACTTGGAGTGGAACCCAGACCTCCTAAAACGGCCTAAGAGGTCTTCCCCGACCCTATCTCATGACCACTATCCTTGCAGGCGGCTGTGGCTTTCTCTCAATTCCTCCAGCTAGTCAGATGTTCCTTCCGGACTCAGAGCCTGTGCTCCTGTTCCCTGAGCTTGAGGTACACACGCTTCCTCCTGCTCTTCACGGGGCTGCATTTCCTATCGCTTAGGTTTCAGGTTCAATCCCTCCTCCAAGGGATGCCATCTGTAACCACTCTTCTAACGTACCACGGCGCCCCCCTCACAGCACCCTGTTTGCTCCCTTCTTAGCAGTTAACGTTATTCGAAATTATGTATTTATCGTTGTCTGATTAATGTCTGAGTTAACCTAGAGCAGGGTCCGCACCAGTACTTTTTATCTTATATTCCTAGCACCTAGAACGTTGCCTGGCCCTGGCAGGTGGCAGGCGCTCTGTAAAGCTTTGCTAAACGAACAGGAGAATGCTCAAAGTCTGGGCTCTGTATTCCGAAGGGCTGCAGGGCCCCCCAACATCACGGGACGCAAGCGGATTGTGGAGTGTGATAAGTGGGACGTGAAAAACCGCTGCATTTTTACCCCAGCCCTGTGGCCCCAGGCAGCAAGGACACCTCAGGCTCGGATACAAAACGAAGAAGACGGGGAAGGGGGCAGGGGCACTCCTGCGGAGGTGAGCGCTTCGGAAGGAGGGCGCGCCTCAGACACCCAGAGCAGGGAGAAAGGGGCTGGCAACCCGGCGCGCCGCGCCTCACGCGGATGAATGGGAAACGCGAGAACCAACCACCAGGCCCGGCAAGGCTTGTCACCCGCCCTCTCTCTCTCTCTCTCTCTCACGGGACACTGGCCGCTCTCTTTCTCCTTACCATCGCGACTACTGCTGCAATAGTGGGCAAATGCTGCAGGCTACTCGCCGCCGACCCAGCTGTCGTCCGACCCTCGTGACTGGAGTAGCCACAGCAGGGACCCAGCCGCGTAGCTTCCAGAGAAATGGCCGCCAAATAGCAGCGTGACCTTTCACCTCCGACTACCGCTCTTCTGGCTTCTGTGATTGGGCGCAAAGAGGTGCGTGCTGATTGGAGGAGGTGGCTGGGCATGTCTCCTGGCAACCAGCGGCGCTGAGAGGGTGCGCGCCTCCCTGGCAGTGCACGGACCTGTGGGAAACCGGCTGCTCCACGCCAACGAGAGGATACCTGCGAGGCTGCAAAGGCCATGAGGCGGCTCGGGTTTCTCGTTTGTTCACCTACCTCGAGGGTACACTGAGTACCCTGTAGAGTGGACGTGATGTCTCGCCAACTTGGCTAGTGGGGGGTTCCTTTGTCCTTGTACACCTGGGAGAACGAATTTGGGGCTCTCGGGTTTCCTCCTCACTTTCCCACAGGATCTGGGCTGGGAGGTCTCCTCTGACACGGTCCCCTTCTCTCTGTTCTGTAACGCTCAATGCTCATGTCAGCCCACTTCAGGGGAAGTGGGAGAAGCAAGACTAGATAGGCTAAGGGACGTGAAACGCACCGAAGAAAGTCGAGTACAGAATATATTTCAGATGAGGTTCGATGGAGTCTAGAACATGGTGTGGTGGGCTCCCGCTCCATCTGTTTCTTTTGCGTTGTGAGCAGAGGCCCGCTACAGTCTTTATACTGCACGTATAGTGCAGAAGGTGGAGGATGTTTACGCTATCACGGATTGATCCTTCTAACGTAAGAGCGGAATTGTTGGGTCATACAGTAATTCTGTACTTGACTTTTTGAGGAGCTACCAAACTGCTTTCCACAATGCCTGCACCATTTTACATTCCCGCTAGCAATGTATGAGATTTCTAATTTCCCCACATTCTCACCAACACTTACTTACCAATAAAAAATATTATCATAGTCATCCTAGGAATCCTAATAATAATAAGCCATCTCATTGTGGGTTTGATTTGCATTTCCCTAATGACTAATGATGTGGAGCATCTTTTCACGTGCTTATTGGCCACTTGTGTATCTTTGGAGAAATGTCTGTTCAAGTCCTGTATGCCTTTTTTTTTTTTTTTTTTTTATGGCTTCTGTTGGGTCTTCGTTTCTGTGCGAGGGCTTTCTCTAGTTGCGGCAAGCGGGGGCCACTCTTCGTCGCGGTGCGCGGGCCTCTCACTATCGTGGCCTCTCTTGTTGCGGAGCACAGGCTCCAGACGCGCAGGCTCAGTAATTGTGACTCACGGGCCTAGCTGCTCCGCGGCATGTGGGATCTTCCCAGACCAGGGCTCGAACCCGTGTCCCCTGCATTGGCAGGCAGATTCTCAACCACTGCGCCACCAGGGAAGCCCCTGTATGCCTTTTTTTTTTTTTTTTTTTAATTATTATTTATTTATTTATTTATTTTGGCTGTGTTGGGTCTTCGTTTCTGTGCGAGGGCTTTCTCTAGTTGCGGCAAGTGGGGGCCACTCTTCATCGCGGTGCGCGGGCCTCTCACTATCGTGGCCTCTCTTGTTGCGGAGCACAGGCTCCAGACGCGCAGGCTCAGTAGTTGTGGCTCACGGGCCCAGCTGCTCTGCGGCATGTGGGATCTTCCCAGACCAGGGCTCGAACCCGTGTCCCCTGCATCGGCAGGCAGATTCTCAACCACTGAGCCACCAGGGAAGCCCCCCTGTATGCCTTTTTATATGTTCTATTTCTGGAACCCTTGAATGTATTGCCTAATTTGAAAAGTCATGTGACCATTCTGGATCTCAGTTTCTTCGCTGATAACAATGAAGGGATTGGACTCGATCGGGGTTTTCAACCTCAGTACTAGTGACATTTGGGGCCAGACAATTCTTGTTGTGGGGACTGCCCTTTGTATTGTAGAACGGATGTATTGCAGCAGTATCCCCAGCCTCTACCAAGTAGATGCCAGTTGCAACGCCCTCCCTCCAAGTTGTGACAACCAAAACGTCTCCAGACATTGCTCAGTGTCTTCTGGAAGGCACAGTCGTCCCCTGTTGAAAACCACTGGGTTAGATCAATGATTTGTAAACACAGGCCACAGACTTGGATCACTTTACAGGTAGTATTGAGGCTTTGCAAACTATTTGTATTATTAAAAAATAAACAGGGCTTCCCTGGTGGCGCAGTGGTTGAGAATCTGCCTGCCAATGCAGGGGACACGGGTTCGTTCACTGGTCTGGGAAGATCCCACATGCCACGGAGCAACTGGGCCCGTGAGCCACTACTACTGAGCCTGCGCGTCTGGAGCCTGTACTCCGCAACAAGAGAGGCCGCGACAGTGAGGGGCCCGCGCACCGCGTTGAAGAGTGGCCCCCGCTCGCCGCAACTAGAGAAAGCCCTCGCACAGAAACGAAGACCCAACACACCCAAAAATAAATAAATTTTTTTTAAAGTTAAAAAAAATAAACAAATAAACAAAACAACTAACAAATCGTACATTTATTTAACAGGGACTGTATAAGAATGATGAAAACCTGATGCTTCTCTGCTTTTGATTAGAATGAAATCAACTCAAAATACAAATACTAGTTGATAATCATGGATCAGAAGCTCTGATTGGCATTTATATACGTATCTGATTTATAAAAATGGGAAAGCAAATTGTCAATAAATGATGTTTTTTAGTTTCATAAATCATAGATTCAGTTTGGGGGGAGGGTAGGTAATAAACCCCTTTGGGGGTAAAAAGGCTGGGAACCCCTCAGCTAGCTGACCAGCGTTAAATACTGACTTTAAACACAGTTCGGTTCTTTGACGTACTTCCACAAGGTGGCAGTGGTGAGTTTTGAGTAAAATTTCTAATCGTACAGGCACTTGGAAGTTAATCTGTTCAAAAGGGGACTTCACTGTTCTCAAAACACAACACAGAACAAAACCACATAGAACTTCTCCCACAGTCTCCTGTGCTGTACAGTCTCCATCCCCCTCATCCCTCAAATGTTTCCAGTGAATCAAATTTTTAAAAATAAGCTTGTTATTCTACTTTTCATCTGTTACCCACCTTGTTGCTAGAAGTATCTCTAACTTCCCCTCTTCCAAAATAAAATGAAAATCTGGACATACTACTCTGCTACCTTTTTTGGTTCCCATTTACCAGCGGCCTAAAACAAGTTCCTTGCCAAAGTTTCTTTCCAGCTTTATGTCTTTCCGTTCTGTCCCACAAACCACAAAGCTGGCCTTTGAATCACAGGCCATGTTTTTTTTTAACAACTCCACGTACTTACACATGATACTCTCTCCATCTAGAAATCCTTTCTCCTGTTTGCTTTGCCTGGAACATTCTTATCTCTATGATCCAATTCAAATGGGCACTTTAGGTCTGAAGACTTCTCTTAAACTTCCCCAGGCCATTAGTTATTCTGTCACATGGCTCTACACCATCTATCCTGTTGTAACACCAGCTACCCTCTATTTTACAGAAAAAAAGATTTTGTTCATTAACTCGTTTGTTGCTGTTACATTTCGTTCCCTAATGCAATGCACATCATTTTCCACATTCTGTTGTCTAGAACACAGTCACATGACCTCACCTAAGTCCAATGGAGG
The DNA here is from genome assembly GCF_949987535.1 of Balaenoptera acutorostrata. Classification (NCBI taxonomy): domain Eukaryota; kingdom Metazoa; phylum Chordata; class Mammalia; order Artiodactyla; family Balaenopteridae; genus Balaenoptera; species Balaenoptera acutorostrata. The sequence continues at coordinate 25,828,883 of NC_080074.1, forward strand.
CTGGGAAATGTGCTTTGTCAGTGCACAGGAGGAAAAGGCAATGTGAACACAGAGTGGTCTCTGCCACACTCAGAAATTCTACTCTAACAATTAGGTTACTTTTTACAATTTTACCTAACCTCTTATATGCCATCTGTTTACACTCATTCTATTTTAGGCTGTATATCAATATTGTTATCCAGCTTCATTATCACCTTTCTTTGTCCTGGGGTATTTATCAACTATAATTCCAATGCTGAAATAACTACTGTTAAATTTTGTTATCATCTCTTTTCTCTATGTATAAGTGTATGTATTTTGACATAGTTGGAATAATATATAAATTTTTATCCTATTTTACTTAACATTATAGTAAAAATAATTTCTCTTTCTTAGGAATGTTTCAGTATCAATATTTTTAATGGCTGCATAATATTTATCATATATTTAGATATTATACCCTAATTGTTGGGATTTAAGTTGTTTCTTGATTTGTTACTATATAAAATATCAATCTAGGAATATTCTATTTATGTATGTATATTTCTTTCCTTTACGTCCATGTATCTCTGTACAAGTCTTTCTGTAACATGGGTGCCTCTGTGTTACTAGAGGTAGTTTAGCGTAAAGTATGTGGACCCTGGAATAGGCACTGCTTGAGTTCAAGTACTTTCATGGGCCTTCTGACTTTGAGTTCTTCATTTGCATAGTGGGGCCAACAGTAGTTTCTACCTCCTAAGGTGTGGGATGACTAAATTAGTTAATAATTAAAAGAGATCCTTTCCTTCTTGTAACTTTCATTCATTTATTCAGCAAATATATATTGTGTCACAATGTGCTGATCATTATTCTAGGGGCTGTGGATGCAACTGTTCCAAAAGGAAGGAACAATCTGTGGGAGAAACACAACCAGAAAGCAAAGAAATAATTACCACTGTTATGTGCTGAAAGGAAATGAACTGGGCGAGGAGATAGAGAAATGGTATGGTGGAAAGTGAAACCAACTCAGATAAGGAAGTTCTATTTTGCCTAAATTTGTCTGCCAAATGACAAATATACCAAAAATTGGCAAATATCTAAAACAGGTTGTTCAGAATGTTCACTGCAATGGTTTCACTGTCAGTGTGTGGCAAGGGTAGAGGCAAAGCTCCAGTTTACAAAAATAGAGAAGACAGCAAAACCTTTCCGATGGAAAGTTTACCCTCAAAGAGTGCTAGGCATCCTCAGATGAAATACATGCAAAATTGATAATCAACTGAGCTGAACCCATAAATCCTTGGAGGAAAACAGCTGTGGCAAAATGACTGCAGTGAATCTTGCACGTAATGAAAATTTCAAAAGCAATCAGTAATTCAGCAAGTGTGTGTTTAGTGAATTGACTTCCGTCTGGAAGTCAGAGAAGGCTTTTCTGAGGAGGTGATATTTAACCTGAGACCAAAAATATGAGAAGGCATAAAAACTCCTCTATTTGTAATAATTGGAGTACTCATATAGTACGTATTATAGATCATTCTGTATTGTGGTATTTGTGTACATGTATTTGACATCTACTATAAGTTCCTTAAGTGCAAGGTAAACAAAAATTCAGTATTTGGTTACTGATAAATGTTGACTGAGTGTGGTGAGACAAACAAGTGCCTGCTGGACCATCCCTGTGGCTGTCTCTGGGTTGCTCGGTAATAAGCTTGCTGGGCTTGGTGGCTCCTTGCCCTCTCTCTGCAAGGGTTGCAAGTGCTAGCACAGCTGGGCAACTAGTGTTCCCAGCACTGGTATGGAATAACCCTGAGCAGCTGGCAACCAAGCTCAAAGACCAGTTTTCCTCTACATGCAAGGCTTTTCTCACAAGGAGGGGGCAGGCAAGTTTGCTTTTCTGGAGCACAACCCTTGAAGTATCTAGCCATGCCAAGCCCACACATATCTGTCCATGGGTTGCTAAACAGGCCACTGACCCTTCTGCCTGCAGATTCCTGCCCGCACTGTTTGGCCCTAGCCCTTCACTCAATTGGATAACACCCAAGGCAGTGTTTCACTTTGCCAATATTGAGTGAATGAATGAACACATGGAAGAAAATGATGACCAGACTCAGCTCTGATCTAGATGATCCCACAGGCATACTACAGTATAGAATTATAGGTGAGGAAAGCAATAAAGCCTTGAAACTGCAGTCTTAATGCTTGTTTCTCTTCTTTCAAATAGGGAGCTCCGCTGAAGATGCTACATTTGTTAAGCATAAGGTATCGCTGCTCTTTCTAGTCTTAATTTAGGTTGATGCTTTCAGAGAAGGAAAACCTTGCCAATGGTGACCAGGTATGTGGCTTGCTTTTTTTTTTTTTTTTTAATTTTTTTTTTTATAGCTACTTTATTTATTTTATTTATATTTATTTTTGGCTGTGTTGGGTCTTCGGTTCGTGCGAAGGCTTTCTCTAGTTGCGGCAAACGGGGGCCACTCTTCATCGCGGTGCGGGGACCACTCTTCATCACGGTGCACGGGCCTTTCACTATCGCGGCCTCTCTTGTTGCGGGGCACAGGCTCCAGACGCGCAGGCTCAGTAGTTGTGGCTCACGGGCCTAGCTGCTCCGCGGCATGTGGGATCTTCCCAGACCAGGCCTCAAACCCGTGTCCCCTGCATTAGCAGGCAGATTCTCAACCACTGCGCCACCAGGGAGGCCCTGGCTTGCTTTTTTTTTTTTCTTTTTTTTTTTTTTTTTGCTTCCACCTATAATAAATTAATTGTGTATGGAACATAAAATAAATATTAAAGAATACATTGATAATCTGTTATGGTCAGTTATTTCCTCTTTTTTTCCCATCTTTTCTCTTCCCTTTTCTTCTCTCCCCTTTCATTCCTTTTCTTCAGTAAGCATCTATTTATCACTGACTCTATTACAGGCTCTGGGGATACAAAGATTAACAAATAGAGGCTTGGTTCCTGCCCATGTGGAACTAACTGGACCCAGTTAACAAAAGGAAGAAGAAAAAACACTTTCAAGGCAAGGAAAGGAAGGCAGAGTAGAAAAATAGTGAACTACAAGGGACTAAGCAACATCTTTTATTTTTTCCTACCTCGGTCCTACTCAAATCCTTATATAGTTTTTCCTTGCTGTGTGCTGTCTTCTCCCAGCTTCTCATAAATCCCACTTGCAATAATCATCAAAGGGTTCTACTGATATTACAGCAAGTTAACCATTTATTTTATCATATTTTCCAAGATGATCCTCAAAAACTTCTAGGAAAAGAGAAAATAGTACCTTTACAGCAGAGAAACTGGGCAAACACTGCCTTAACTAAGTAATGAAAGTCAAGATGACCAGTGATGTCTGTAGATCTCATTTAATCTGCCAAACGTGTATTCTCTTCTTTGCCAGTTAACGATGAATGAACCATCTTTGAAACCAAAGGAAGTTCTGTGCATGAAGGGACTTCTGAAAGTTTTGCGGTCCTCGAGTGTTATTTGCTTTCTCCTTAAACCCTCTCCTCATCCATCCCTGCTCTCTGCTGAGACTGTCTTTTCTACTTTGAGCTTGATTCAGTGCATTTGGCCTACCAGTCAGGGCCACTTCCATTGCCATCATGCTTAACAGAAGTTGCTTTAAAATTGTTTTTATTAAAGTTTCAGACTATTTCAAACATACAGAAAAAGTGCAGAAAATAATGTGGCAACGTGAAACACACTCCATCTCTGATTTAGCACATTCTAACATTTTGCCATATTTGTCTCCCATGCCACCCCACACTCTTTAACATAGAGAAGTTCCATCCCTTCATCTCATTTTACAGCTCCAGACCACAATGCCAGTACTGCCCCTTTGAGAGGGACTGCAGGCTGCGTGCCTAGATCTGAAATTGACCATGCCCATCTTTAGCTTTTCTAGAACTTGTTCAACTTCAGCTTTTCCAGACATTGCCAAACTGTTCTTCAAAGTGAATTTGTATTATTTAAGGTTCTTCAGAGAAACAGGATCAAGAGTTTCTGTGTATATATGCACAGACACAGACACACAAAAACACAGACACACACACACAGATTATATCATATACGTATAATATGGAGAGAGAGACAGACAGAGACAGACAGATTTTATTGAATTGGCTCACAAGATTGTGAGGGCAGACAAGTCCAAAATTTGTGGGGCAGGCCAGCAGGCTAGAGATCCAGGTAGGAGTTGATGTTACAGGCTTGAGCCTGAAATCTGCAGGGAAGCTCAGCAACTGAAAATTTAGGCAGGGCAGTCTTGGAGCAGAATTGCTTTTTTCAAGAAACCTCAGTCTTTGCTCTTAAGTCCTTCAACTGATTGGGTGAAGCCCACCCACATCATGGAGGGCAATCTGCTTTACTCAAGCTCTACTGATTTAAAGGTTAATCACATCTAAAAATATACCTTCATAGCAACATCTGGACTGCTGTCTGACCAAGCAACCAGACACTATAACCTAGCCAAGATGACACATCAAATTAACGATAACAGGGTTGTACCAATTTACACTCCTACCAGCACTGTTTGAGAGTTCTTGTTGCTTCACAGCATTACAAACTCTTGTAATTTTGCCAACCTGCTTAGTGTGAACAGGCATCTCGTATTAATTTGGATTTCCCTGACTACTAGAAAACTGAGCATCTTTTTGTATGTTTACTGGTCTGAGTTTTCTCTTTAGTTATTTGCCTGTTTAAATCCCTTGTCCAATTTTACATTGGTTCTTTGACTTTTTCTCATTGACGTATAAGATTCTTTTATAATTCTGGATAAAAATACCTTATAGGTTATATGCATTGCAACTTTCTTCATCTTGGCTGTAGATTTTAGTCACTTGGGGAGCTTTTAAAACTTTAGGCACCTCAGCTGTATCTTCATCCACTTAAAATCAGAATCTCTGGGAATGGGACCTATGAATCAGTACTTTTAAAAGCTCCCCAGGTGCTGACTATGTGCTTCTGAGAAACATTGTCCCAGACTGTGGCCTGAACTTTGATTTTGCCTATGCCTTCTGCCACACAGAAAATTTTGATTTTAATGTTTTCAGTTCACTAATCGTTTTCTTTAGAGTTTCTGCTTTTCGTTTGGTTTACTTTTTTTCTTTACCCAATGTCACTAAAATATTTCCCTATATTTTCTTCTTCCCATCTCTTTTGTAAATTAAAATTTTGTGACAAGAATTTCTCTACATATATGACTAAACTTCTTATTTTGACAGATTATCAGCATCTTTTTTCTAATGTGCTGTTATGGACCTAAGAGTAACTTTAGTAAAAGTTGTGCAAAGTATTTATTTTTATGATGTGGCTATGTTATAGGTGAGAAAACTTTTGATTCTAACCGTTGTGTTCCAATTTTAGAGCTTCATTTTCATTTGTGTTAATATCAAAACTTTTGAAGGGCTATGGCTTTGCTGATATATTCTAATCCAGCTTCAGCAAGAGCTATTAATAATATGTATTGTCCCAATAAGAAATGTTTTAATTACCATTGACTAAATTGGGGAAGAGGGAATAGTGATAAAATATTTTCAGAGCTGAAATAGTATAAAGTGAAGTGACTAATTACTACTGGGTTCAACTCTGAACATAGGGGAGATATTTAAAGTAGTGGGAAGGTAGATTTGAAGAAGCATAGGTCGAGGCTGGAGTCTACACTTGATAAACTTGCTTAATGGAACACTATTGAGTGGACACCTGCATTTAGCTTCTTTTGTGACTAACACCAGAAAAAGAAAATAAATCTTTACTTCTATCTTTAGTGTTTTTTGGAGCGTGTTGCTTCATATTGTTTTGTTCTTTCTTCTCCATACAGCCCATGTGTCAAATTTTCTTATTTTCTGTGTTTGTCCAAGTTTCTTTGCTGCCCCTTATATTTGTCAAGACTTTTGGTTGCATGTAACTAAAACCTAAGTCAAACTAGCCTAAGCAAAAACAAACAAACAAACAAAAACCCTAATTATAGTTTCTGTTTTCATTTTTGTTGCAGCAGTATGCATGTTGGTGAGGAAACTATTGTTTGGGATCATTCACTAGTGGATGAAAGAAATTTGGAAGCAAGTCAAGAGAGAACAAAATATGATTTAATAGAAGAAAGTAAGTTGTTTGCTTTATTAATGTCACTTTATCAGATGCAGAGTCTTTTAGCCTTCCTAGAGGTACTGAAATACGTTCCTTACAAAAGGACTCTCAGTGATTTAAAGCTCTCAGTCTCAACACTATTGATTTCTTTTTATTGTGGTAAAATATAAATAACATAAAATTTACCATGTTAACTATTTTTAAGTGTATAGTTTATCAGCATTCAGTACACTCACATTGTTGTACAACCATCACCACCATCAATCTCCAGAACTTTTTCACTACTGACATTCTGGATCAAATAAGTCTTTGTTGGGGTTGAAGGGGGGCGTCTGTCCTATATACTGTAGGATGTTTAGCAGCATCCCTGGCCTCTACCCATCACATGCCAGTAGCATCCCTCCTCCCCCCAAGTCTCGACAATCAAAAATGTCCCTAGACATTGCCAAATGTCCCCAGGAGGCAAAGTTGCCCCTAGTTGAGAACCACTGATTTAAAGAGGAAAAATTTTCATTGTAAATTGTGTCATTTTAACTGTGAAGAAATAACTTTGGAAAAATGCATTATGGGCATTCATTAATATCAGACACAGAACTATTTGTAACTTGACTATGTATCAGATCAGTCATGCTTTCAGTAGTAAACAAATAGAGCATTTAATTGCCACAAGAGTGATAACATAATCACTCTGATTGGCATTGCTTCAGAATAGCTAAGACTAATCAGAAATAGTCTAGATTGGAAATGACAGCTTTACATGCATGACTGAATGTGCATGAGTGAAAAATTGTTGAAGTGTAAGGTTAAGAAGTCTATTTTAGTTTTTTATCATAATTACTGCCTATTTTATAGAGTGACATCAACTGGCTTACAGGAAAATAGCCGTTCTGTGTTACTCTCAAATACAAAGAATATCCTTTGTTAAAAAATTATTTTATTTGATCTTGTTAGCCAGTATATAGTAGCATTACAGTGAACAAGACAATATAGACAAATATTTGAGCGATATATTAATTGTATCCCAAGAACTGTGAAATTTCCCAGAGCCAAATATGATTCTATATCCTTTTCTATCCAATGTCTAAAATGATGGACTTTGAGTAGCACTTTAACTATTAAGGCACTGAAGAACATGTCCATGTGTTGTAGAAATGTAGTGGGCTGTTATTCAAGGAACTGTAGAAATGAAGCACCTAATGTTATTCACAGTGTTCCAAATAGCTGATATTTAACCCCAGGTGTGAGAACCAGTTAAGATTTAAAAAGTCAGATTTATTCCATACCAGATTAGTTCTATTATTTACTTCTAGCAATTATCAGGTTATATTAGTTATAGCTGCTGCAATTCTGAAAACAAAAAAAATTTTAATATTACCCTTGGTCCCATTGATATTCGGTGAAGTCCCTTGACCTCTGTAGGCCTTAGTTTTGCATTAGTCCAATTAAGGGATTGAAATAGATCATCTTAAGGACTTTTCCAGCTTTAATATACTATTATTCTCTGATAGTTTAAATTAATAGCTGGAATGAACTGAAGAGTAAAACAAAGAATATTCCTTGAGTTGTAACTATGGCTTCAATTACAGGAGATTAACCCTTCATCCTCCCAAAGACGGAATAGCTTTTCAGTAAGTGTCTCATAGCTTAAACCTTTCAGTTTTCCATGTATGTTGAGAATGTTAGGCAGTAAAATATAATTCTTTTAAAGCCATACACTGTAAAATGAGATTTTGCAATGATGCTGTTAACATCTGTATCTTGATTCTCAAAGTATAATAGAGCAATCAGAAATGTAATAATTTAAGAAGGGGAACTGAAACTGATTCTGTTTCTATCCAATCATAGATAACAAATTAGATTTTATTACTGACAAAAGATTAAATTTATCAGCAGAAAATATTTTTATTCATAATATAATTTACTTATCCATAATTATTTAGACAATAAAAATTTTCTTCTCCTTGCAGGAACTTATTATGCTTGGGGGAAAGCCTAGACTGTTCTTGGATCTGTATAATAATAATATTTAAGCCAGCAGCAGCGTCATTATGACTGCCATTTATTGAGCACTTACGTGCCTACACTTTACATATATTATCACATTTAATCCTTACAGCAATTCTGTTAAGCAGTTATTATCAGCTAGAGTTGCTAAATAATTTGCACAAAGTCCCACAAGGAATAAGCCTCAGAGCCAGGATCTGTCTTTCTCCTAACTTTGCTCCTTAGCACTTCTAATCCAAACTGTAAGAAACTCAGGGAAAACAAACAAACACAGTCAATCTTAATCCTTAATTCCACACGTAATTAATAGCCTAAGTAAGAGCGAAATTTCTATACTGCAGACTGAGTGTGAATTATTTTGACATATGTGATTGTCCACTTAATTACCCATACACATGACCTTCTGTATAGTATCAGATTCATCTGTCAGTCTCCAAATTAGGTTTTGGTGAGTGGTCAAAATTAGGATCACTCTTATATCCGAATGTCTGCTATTCTTTATTTCATTCTCTGTCTGTAAGCAGATAGAGTGCCCGCAGAAAGCTCCTGGGGGTTTAAATTAGAGGAAGACTTTCTTAGCTTCTTACAAACCTACCCTCTCTTTTGAATGGTAGTCCTTCATAGGCTTGCTTAAAGAACAGACATTTTCCCACAGCCCCCTGCTGATTCTGACTGAACAGATTCTCAACCCCCTGCTGACTGGTGAATATATCGCTTATCCTCATCTTTACTCTTTACTGACAGCCTTCATAATAACTTGTTTAGAAGACAAATGGCATGGCAGAATCTCTGACAACTCATTAAGGAAGAATACAGTAGATTTCTGCCAAATATCACTACCATTTTAATGTGAACTAACAGCAGTTTTTGTCATGATGGAAGAAGGAAAAGATGCTGCTGACAACTGCTGCCTTCTGTCAAAAGCAGCATAATGTCTCTTTGCACTGTTTTTAAAGAGAGATTTAATGACACATCAACGTATAGATTATCTATAGCGTTTTGCCTCAGCACATCCCTCTTCATGGAATGCCTTTCTCTCCCTTCTCTGCTGACCTTTCCAGAGCCAGCCCAAATGGTACATTCAATATGATCCCTTCCCTGTCCCCCATGGCATCACTCCTTCCTCTGGGATCTGGCAATGCTTTTTTTTTCTACCTCTGTTATAGCAATTAACATGTTGCAATATAGTCTGTATAATTATTTGTCTGTCTTGAGTCAACTAGAAGCTTCTTGAACACAGGGACCATGGCATACTTATTCATCTTTGCATCCCTGGCACCCAGAACAATGCACAGAGAAGGTGCTGGGTTACTGATTGTTAAATGACTTGCCTATCATAGGATAAGTCTTTTCTCATTGGGGTCCAGACCTACTTAGGGTATGGTGATTGCGATCATGGAAACCACTGACAAGTCCCAGCTCTGCTAATTCTTTGACGTGTAGCCTCTTCATTCTATAAAATGGGGGTTGTAATGGTACCTACCTCGTGGAAGTATGTTTCTGCAAGTGTTTTCAGTTTTTTTCATAGTTATAGATCTATTCAGGTTTTCTACTATTCTTAAGTCAATTAATGTAATTTATATTTTCCTAAGAATCATTCATATCTTGTTTTTATTTACTTTCATAAAGTAATAAGTAGTCTGTTGATTTCACCTATGCATTTGGTCATATCCCATTCCTAATTTGTATATATATGTGCTCACCTGTCTTTTCCTCTTTCTAGAGAGAAATATGTCAAAATGGTAATACTTGGCTCTCTCTGGGTGATAATATTATGGGTTATTTTTATATTTTTCTGTTTTTTCCAAATATTCAGAACTCAGTATATATGTTACTTACATATTTGCAAAAAATACTTAAAGAAAAAAACTCTTTCAATTCCTGTATTTCCAAATAAGAAAACTGAGACCAGGAATATCACTTAAGTGGAACAGAGTCTTAGATTGGAACGAGGAAAACTGCTGGCTCAGCCACTTTTTCCTGAGCCATGAGGTAAGAGTCATGAAACCACCATGGTTTCTCTAGTCCTCATCTGATATAAAGAAAATGAGCCACCAAACTGTCTCACTTCCTCTTGTTCTCATCTTATATAAATGTGAAGTTTGTTAGAGTTGGATAAAATATCACGAAGAATTATCATTGGGGCCTAACTCACCTTACGTGGTGGATTGATTTTTTGGTGACTCAGCATATCGTTACCATAGAAGATAATTACTATAGTGATAAAGGACAACTTAGTTAATATGTGAGGATAATACATATGGCAATGAGTGAAACATCTGAATGTGTAATTGGAAGGTGGATGCTATTTATTTAATGTTTTAAAATTTCCTGTGATTCTATAGTAAGATTTTTAAAGGAAAACTGGTTTTTAAAAAACTGTCTGGGAGAAGGTCCTGTTTGGTTTCCCAACTCACAGCAAACTAGAAAGAAGAGATATGCAGCCCAATTTGATTCGACAAATATTTTTGGATTATCTAGTTTGAATCTCTTACTAGACCTCAAATAGAAATGTCTTAATTACCTTGTTAGGGACATAACTACTTTCAAAGAGACTTTCTACAATTGGATTTTAAGTATTAGTTAACTAGGTTACTACACTGTAAATCATTCAAGGACAGGCAAGTCATCTTAACTCACCTTTTAACTCTAAGTGATTTGCCTGGTGCTGATTACATAATACATACAATAATAATTGTGTCCTTTTCTACTAGGATACATATAAGCATTATGAGAGCAAAATCTTTTCCTTATTTCATTGTTTTAAGGTCATTACCAAACCTTAGCCCTCTGTGTGACACAATGGAGGTGTGTAACAGACTTTTTTAAACTAATAGTGATAATAGTGGATAACATTTATCAAATGTGCCAAATATTGTGCTGGTCCCTTAAATGAATTATTACATTGAATCCTCATGATAACTCTGTGAGTTACTGTTAACATCTTCATTTGACTGAGGTTTAGAGAGATTAGGTAATTTATTCAAGGTCACATAGCTTGGAAATAGTTTGGGCAGAATTTGACACAGGTCCATCTGATTCCAGAGTTTTTGCTACTTTGATCACCAAACTCAAGAAATTAGTTAAAAGAGTGAATGAACTTTCATTCACAAAAATTTGTATTTATTTCATCACTTTTCTTAAAAAAGAAAAGGATTTCTGATTTTACGAACACCTTCCTATGGGCAGGAACAACTGCAAGTGCCTATGAGATTTATTTTACTATACTTCAAAGACATACCATTGTTTTATGTACCAATTATGTTTCAGTTATAATTATAGGTATCATTTATGTATCAATATAGGTGTCAGTTATAATTGTAGGCCCCACTGAGGGTTGGTAATATCCCAATTTTAGAGATGTTGAAATATGTGCCTTAGAACAGGTAATTTGTGTGATATGTACATACATGTGTTTATTGCAACGTGAAGTTTTTTCTGTAAGTTCTGAGGCAATACAGTGTAGTAGTCAAGCATGAAGACTGTGAAGCCAGTCTGCTTCTTATTTGCTTGCAGGCCTGGGAAAGTTATTTAATTTCTCTGATTTTAGACACTTCATTGATAAAATAGGGATAATAATATTTCCTCTGGATCATTCAAAGCACACTTCATTAGACCTAGCTAAGCATTTTTAGTTTGATTTCTAAAGCCTTTTGCAAAAGATGGATCTGGTTCTTTGCTTAAAATATCTATCAGCTCTCAGAAGAACTGCACCCATTATTTCTGCCTGTATTTTATTTTCAAATACTTTTAGTTCAAAGACTTGTCATTGTCTTCAGGAGGTCTCCAGTTCTATGACGCCCTAAAAACAGCCGTCCTATCAGGTTATTGACACTAACTGAGCTCATGGTAAGTACGTGATGTTGGGACTTCCCCGGCGGTCCAATGGGTAAGACTCCGCGTTCCCAATGCAGGGGGCCCGGGTTCGATCCCTGGTCCGGGAACTAGATCCTGCATACATGCCACAACTAAGAGTCCGCATGCCGCAACCAAAAAAAAAAAAATCCCACATGCCCCGCAATGAAGATCCGGCGTGCTGCAGCTAAAACCCAGCACAGCCAAAATAAAATAAAATTAATTAATTAATTTAAAAAAAGAATATGATGTTAACGAGACATGTTTCCATGCATTCACTTCCCGCTGTAAGCCAGTTAATTTTGCATAAAGAAAACTTCTAATCCATAACTACAGCCTACACTTCTCATTCCAGCCATCCAGGCAGGTGCTTGTTCCATATCTCTTTGCAACTGGAAGATATATAGTCATTCATATTTTCTTGATCTCTTGCTCTCTCCTCCTCTGTCTCACCAGCTAGTCTTTGTACAAATAAACCTCTTAGCTCTATTCAGGTAGCAACTGAATAGAATTTATTTTTGTCAGATGAGGCCCTCATGGGTCCAGTGGATCTATTTGGAATGTGCTAGGCTATTTGTAAACTAAGGTGAGCTACAATGAATATTTGGAGGCAAAAAAATGATGTCTTTTGCTGTAAGACTAGGAAATGTTTTCTGAATTTAAGTTTAGGAACTATAAGATGTGGGATTTTTTTTTTTTTAAGATGTGGGATTTTTGTTTGATTCTGTTGTATGTAAACCTGATGGCTAAGAAAGAATAAAGACGTTGACACATATTAACTTTGGACAGAGGATGTAAGAATGACTATTTTCTCTTTGTTTCTTCCACATTTAAAACACTTCCTCTCGGAAAAGAAGCCTAAATTTCTGCTCTTCTTTGAAAAGGTCAGAAACTACTTCCCTAAAACATTATTTGATCATTATAAAACAGTGGTTCTCAACCCTGGCTGCTCATCAGGTCATCTGAAAATATTTATTTTAATGCCATGCCTGAGACCAAACACAGGGATTCAAATTTAATTGTTCTGAGGTGGGACCTGGGCATTGTTATTGTTTAAAAGTGCCTCTAGGTGATTCAAAATTGCAGGCAGGTGTGACAGTCACTGAGGTAACATGCTGCTTTATCTAAACATCTCCCCAATCTTTTAGTAGCTCCTTGGGAAAGGAACTGTTTCTAATACTTTATTTTATTCCTTATAGAACATTTGATTAATATTTGTAGTTTGATTGAAGATAAAAAGGAAGAAGGAAAAGATATGATCTGTTATCTGAAATTTATAATACAATGATGTAATTGTGATCAATCAGAGACTCAATTAGTTGATTTCTGAGTATTTATCTTAGTGCCACACACTTACTTTATTATCAGGCTTAAGCTAAATTTCAATGCCTATTCCTGCTATAGGAACTAGAAATTTTACATCCATGAACTGAATAATAATAGAACATGTTCCAGGATCCTTGTCAACCTGTTCAATGAACAGGTGATTGGCCATATGCCAAGGGAATCTGCTACCCTCTAGAGGGTATTCTGCTGTGAAAGATGAAAACAGAATATCCCTATGTATATTCCAAAGTATGGGAAAAGTTATGAAAAAAGAAAACAAAAAGGTTTCATGGTCAAATCATTTGGAAGATGCTATACTATCTCTGTGTGGGGAAATAACAACGCAAACTAACAAAATAAAGACTGAGAAGTTCTATAATAAAGAAATTTGTTTCCCACACTAATTGGATTATTTTTTCCCCTACCTAACTCCTGTTGATATTTGGGGAACTAATATTACACAAACAATATTTTGTATTAATAATCTACAAATAAGAGTTGGGATTTGGAGAAAGTAAAGGAGAAAACTTAATGAAAGATTTTTTTTTTTAAAGGATTTTTATTTATTTATTTATTTATTTTTTAAATTTTATTTATTTATTTTTGGCTGTGTTGGGTCTTCATTTCTGTGCGAGGGCTTTCTCTAGTTGCGGCAAGTGGGGGCCACTCTTCATCGCGGTGCGCGGGCCTTTCACTGTCGCAACCTCTCGTTGCGGGGCACAGGCTCCAGACGCGCAGGCTCAGTAGTTGTGGCTCACGGGCCTAGTTGCTCCGCGGCATGTGGGATCTTCCCAGACCAGGGCTCGAACCCATGTCCCCTGCATTGGCAGACAGACTCCTAACCACTGCGCCACCAGGGAAGCCCGAAAGATTTCTTAAATAAGCTATAAAAAGGGAACGATTGATAAAGTAGATGCAATAAAATGAAAAGATCCCACATCTATGCAGTGATGTTTTGACTGGAGGGATACAATCTGACGTGGCAGTGTGATATGCCATGCTATAATATTCATGTTTCTCTTTCTTCTTGGTTTTTATCCTAATGAAACATTTGAGATGTCTGTACTGTTGCAAAACAAATGGAATTGTGGCTTTTGCTTTATAATATATGAAGTTGACTTCATATACTGTCAAATGTTCCAGGAATAACATTCAACCAAAAAGGTGCAAACAGCGAGAGGCTAGGCATAATGAGGTTCCACCCAGAAGTTCAGTTAGTACAGAGGTGGACCCCACGTATGCAACTACAACTGTGCTTTCCTCAGGCTAGAATGATAGCAAGTTTAGTAGAAATAAAATACTTTTAGTCAAGAGGCTTGGGTTTCAATCTTTTGTGTCACTGATTTTATGATCCTTGCCAATTATATGCAATTCTCCTCGTGTATAAAAGGAAGACATACAGAGCTGTTGTAAGTGTTCAGTGAGATACTATATGTGAAAATGCTTCATACAGCCTCTGATATAGTAGGTGCTCAACAAATATAAGTTCAATGTAAAGATGATTGGTGAGCACAGAGATAACGCCAAATTAAAGAGTCGAGGGGTCGATATAGGAGGAAGCTGAAACTGGAGGTAAAAACTAAAGTGACCTACTGTCCCATCCCAGTTTGCCAAGGACTGTCCCAGTTTTTGCACTTAAAGTCCTGTTTTGGGAAAACTCTTCAGTCCTGGGCAAGCTGTCATGGTTGGTCACCCTAACTCAGAATCCAGAATAGGTGTGCAAATGGCAAGGGTATGGACTGCAAGAAAAAAAAACAGTGGTGAGAACACAGACACAGTCCGGGAACATTAGGAAGAATGGTGCTGAGATTGACCAATATTTCTCAGGCAGATGGCAAATCAGGCTCAGCATGTGAGTAGGGAAAAGCCCACAGGTGGAATGTGTCAGTAGATACACTTGACTCAATTGAGGGAAACTCAAGGTCCTATTCAAGTAGCGCCATACAAGAGAAATTTGACACAACTAATTTCTACAGTGAACAATAAAGAAGAGATAGTCTCTTCGATGAATAATGCCGGAACAACTGTTATCTACAGGAAAAAAGAAAACAAATTCGCAACCTCACACAATACACAAAAGTTAGCAACATAGAAGCCTAAATATGTAAATCAAAACTTTAAACATTCTAGAAGAAAATAAAGGAGAAAAGCTTGCAAAAGGATTTCTTAAGCTGTAAAAAGGGAAAGATAGATAAAGTTGATTACATTAAAAAGAAAGGATCCTATGAACATAGTGAAGAGCCGAGCCATAAACTGGGGAACAATATTTGCAGTGCATTAAACCTACAAAGTACTTATATCAAGAGTATGTAAAGAACCCCAAGAATTCGGTAAGGAATACGCTAGTAATCCAATAGACACATGTGAGGTATAGGCAATTCACAGTAGAAACTTGGGTGGTAAAAACATATTTTTTAAGAAGCTCAGTTTTACTACTAATCAGGGAGATGCAAATTGAATATAAAAGTATATACCTGAGCACTACTTTCTTGGCATTCAGACTACAGAAACTCTCAAACGTCGGCACAAGGGGTCAAATATGAGCGCTCACTGTAGCATGGTTTAAAAGAGCAAGACACTGGAAACAACCCAAATGTCCATCAATTGTAACATAAATAAATTGTGCTATAATTTAGTCAATGGATTACTACCACACAGCAGTTAAAATAAATGACTAGAGCTAATGATCCATACAAATAAATCTGAAAAGCATAATATTGAAACAGAAAGAGCAAGCTGCAAGGATTTATACAGTATGGTATTATTTATATCAAGCATAAAAAGTGCAATATTATAAATTTTACAGGTACATAAATATGTAATAAAAAATGTAAAAACAGTCACAGAAATAGTAAACCAGATAGTGGTTACTTCTGAGGAGAAAAAGATGAAAATGAGTCAGGAGAGAGAGTTCACAGGACATCAAATGTGTCTATTATGTTTTACTTTTAAGGTATCTGAAGCAAATACAGCAAAATACCAAAATTGGGTGATAGATCCATGAGTGTTATTTTATTCTCTATACAATACTTCTCTCTGTGCTTTGAGATTTTTTTATGAAAGTAAAAACAATGTTATCGACATTTAAATTCAGATTATTTCAAAATTACTCTAAACCGTAAAAAAGAATGAAAACAAAACTATGCTTTTAAGAGTTGGTCAAGCCAAGTTTAACATTATTTCCAAAGAATAAGTTAAAGCTACAGTGTCCTTATACATATTTCACTGTCACTTAACCAACACTAGATGTCACTTTACTTCATTCATTTAGTTTAATGTGAGCGCTTTTAGTTGAAATAAGATGAACTTGAGTATGTCTTATACATTTTTTTCCTCCAGTTGATATAGAGAACAAGGAAAACTGAGAGTGTCTTCTGCTATATATCCATCCTGGAAGGTGAGGGACATGTCTGTTTTGGTTCATCGTTTTTATCCTCAACATCTGCACATAATACATTTGCAAAAATATTGTTAGCTGAACAAAGGATATAAGAGACTTTAACAGAAGAAATGTTTAAAATTACCAAAATCTATAACATTACATTTAGAACAGTTTTTCTTGCAAATGGCAGCTAGGTATTTGAAGGGTTTTCCAGGGAAAGTTTGTGGTCAACGGGGATGGGACATCATTTCAAATCTTTCTTTTTTTTTTTTTTGGCCGTGCCGTGAGGCTTGCAGGATCATATTTCCCTGACCAGGGACTGAACCTGGGCCCTGGCAGTGAAAGCGCCGAGCCCTAACCACTGGACCACCAGGGAATTCTCCTTTCACACCTTTTAATCCAAAGTTGTATTGCATTTTTGTTTTGTTTTGTTTTGTTTTGTTGTTGTTTTGGGGGTTTTTTTAAATTAATTTTTATTGGAGTATAATGGCTTTACAATGTTGTGTTAGTTTCTGCTGTACAGCAAAGTGAATCAGTTATACGTATACATATATCCCCTCTTTTTTAGATTTCTTTCCCATTTAGGTCGCCACAGAGCACTGAGTAGAGTTCCCTGTGCTACACAGTAGATTCTCATTAGTTATCTATTTATACATAGTAATGTATATATGTCAATCCCAATCTTGTGTTGCATTTTATTGGAGTGCTGGATCTTCCATGAACAAAGACTCCTTAAATCAATAATTGTTACCTTTTTAGGGGGATAATGACCTTTGATAATAATGAAAACCATGGACTCTCTAAAAATTTTCATATCAACACATAAAAATTTTTCATGCAGTTTCTGCAGGTTTGCAGACCTCGGCTCATTAAAGTTCATGCATGGGCCCCAGATTGAGATCCCCTGCTTGAGTTAGGCAAAAGCACTTGCCTAGGTGCTTTTCCCAAGCCTCTTAAACTGCTTTCACTCTGGCAATAACCAGAATGTGCGTCTGAGGCCTGCCCATATGATGGGGGCTTAACGATTTGATCACGTGAATGAAAGGTATAGAAACAAACCCCGTAAATTCAGGTATTAACCAATCATGGGCAATATCTACTTTGGAAATATTTAGCTTATAGATACGAATCAAAGTATTTGAATATATATATGTTTTTTCCTATCAAAATATTTAAGAAAAGAAAAAATGTAATATTTATTTGCTAAGATATTTATTGAAAGATTGCTCTTCCCTGTGGAGCAAACTAAATCCCAGGAATTGCTCCACAAATTAAAAATATTTCCTGTGCCCCCTTGTCCAACTCTTTTCATTTTATGCATTCTAAATGGAAAGAACTATTTTAATTTTTTATTATTGATTTTCTTGCATCATAAATAGTTCAAAAGTAATCTTTAGCTCAAACTAGGTGATAGTAGTTGATTTTATGAATTCAAGTTAATGAAATTTCACTACATAGTGTAAAGATACTCAAAATCAAATAAGTCTGAAACCTCTTTATCTTCTTTGTTTCAAATTCTTCCCTTATTCAAAAGGCCCCCTCTCTTTCTAGGAACTCTCAGTTCTGTTAGTCATTCTCAATCTACCAATATCAGGTGTTGAAAGACAAACAGGATTCTTCTTTAACACGCCAATTCTTTTTATTTAAACAACTTAGGCCATAGTTAACAATAGATATATTGGGCCAGTTTTTTAAAATTGTGGTTTTACTCAATAGAGATTATGTTAATGCCATGAGAATTGCACCAGACTTTATTTTTCTCCTATTATGCAACCCTACTACATGTGCAAGGTCATGGTAAAATAAACTAAGAGTATTTTAGAGTCCTGATTTGGTGCAATGACTCTGTATAGAACTATCAGGTTATAGCACCCATTGTGAAATTACATGTAGAAAATGGAAGCTGCTATAAGAGAACAGACTCTGTCTTGGGTTCTCATTATTTGTCCACCAAAAACTTTCACAACCCTAATAGATAGAGAAGAACATATGGCCTTTATCAGTGGTACAAAAGGCTGCATTGCAGCTGTTTTATTTGGGCAATTAAAAATTCAGAGCTGGGGCTTCCCTGGTGGCGCAGTGGTTGAGAATCTGCCTGCCAATGCAGGGGACACGGGTTTGAGCCCTGGTCTGGGAAGATCCCACATGCCACGGAGCAACTAGGCCCGTGAGCTACAACTACTGAGCCTGCGCGTCTGGAGCCAGTGCTCCGCAACAAGAGAGAGCGCAACAAGAGAGGCCGTGAGACTGAGGCCCGCGCACCGCGATGAAGAGTGGCCCCTGCTCGCTGCAACTAGAGAAAGCCCTCGTACAGAAACGAAGACCCAACACAGCCATAAATTAATTAATTAATTAATTAAAAAAAAAAAAAGATGTTAGCTGTCATTAAAAAAAAAAAAAAATTCAGAGCTCTGTTTCCTTAAAGCAAAGACCTGAATTCTGATCCTTCTTTATAATTGACAATGCCCCTAGGATGTTTTCTTAAAGAAAATGATCAATATAAACTTTTTAACTCTATGGAGAAAAACATATTTTCACAGCTAAATATTTAATCATTTACCCAATAAAATCTCTAAATTTCCAGTTATTGATTTAACTATTTCTCTCTGGCCTTAGAATTTAGAAACATTTGAACTTTTCTTCATAAAAACTATTAGCATAGTGCTTAATTGAAAGACCAATCTTTTCCTTGGAGAAAATCATGAAGACTCGTATCATAGACTCGTATTTCTAGTTCTATAGCCAAAATCTTGTAATAACATTTGATCATTTTGCTTTTTGCTTTTATATTTTGCTTTTATATGATAATACCATATACTAAATTTGAGTGTTTATTTTACCATCATTATTGACACTTTAAAAATTATTAGCATGTTTTAAGGTTTAGAATTTCCCAGTTTGGGGAGTTCAGTGAAGACTGTTGGGAGATAGCATCAGACCCAGGCGTTCCTAAAAGCTGGCTCCACCTCCTCATGCTGCTCCTTGGAAAAAGAGACTTTCTTTCTGTTTCAAGTTATGCCTCCTTTTCCTTGAGTTGTAAGCGTATCTCAAGGTCTTACAGTCTTTTCTCCTTCTTATTAACATAATAGAAGTAATTGGGGGCAGATGGGACTCCAATGAAGTATAATTTTGGCCAAACAGAAAACATGTTACACTCCTGATTAAATCCCACCTGTATTCCTCACCCCCAAAGAATGTTAAACGTCACAAGAGCAGAAATCTGGTCTGTGTTATCTCCCAGTGAGCGAATCCAGTGTTTCGGATTGTGTGACACTGGCTTTGGGATAAGAAGTCTCAGTCCTCGCAGTCTCCACTCGCCAAGCAGCATCATGACTTTTAAAGATTACCAAGAAGAACTCTTAACTTTAAACATTCTTCAAATTCACAGAGAAAGTTCTGCCTCTGAAGTGATCTTTATAAAATGCTCTTTATATATTTTCTGGTATGCTGAGTCACTAGGTTGTCTAAAGACTTTCACAAGTTAATAAATCAACTACATTTATTTTTGCATACAGAATCACTAGATTTTGTAGACTTAGATTCATTTTATATATTTTAAGAGAATTTTAAAAAAATCATAGACACCATTGGTTTTGGTATCAAACAAATACTAGGTAACTATAATTTGTGACCACTTTAACTCACTTATACGGAAGGTCCCCGATTTATGATGGCTGGACCTACGATTTTTTGACCTTACAACAGTGTAAAAGCGATTCACATATAGTAGAAACTGTACTTTGAATTTTGAATTTTGATCTTTTCCTGGGCTAGTGATATGTGGTACAGTTTCTCATGATGCTGGGCAGCGGCAGTGAGCCGCAGCTCCCAGTCAGCCACACAATAATGCGGGTAAACAGCTGATACACTTACAACCATCCTGCTTTTCACTTTCAGCACAGTATTCAGTAAAGTACATGAAATATTCAACACTTTATTATAAAATAGGCTTTGTGTTAGATGATTTTGCCCAACTGTAGGCTAATGGAAGTGTTCTGAGCACGTTTAAGGTAGGCTGGGCTAAACTATGATGTTCGGTAGGTTGAATGCATTTTCAACTTATGATATCTTCAGTTTACAATGGGTTTATAAGACTATAATCCCATCGTAAGTCAAGGAAGACCTGCACTCAAATCCTTAGAGTTCCACAGTGTTCTTTGCTTGAAATCTGAATTTTTATGAGGCGAATCTATATCACAAATAATGCTGAAATATAAGAAAAATTTTAGAAGCTTCTCAACCTCATGTCTAATCACTTGAGCTGGCCAACAGTGGAAGGGCCATATACCCTGGAAAAGGGTAAACACCTGGCTAGAGTGTGGACTCTGCAGCCAGACCATCTGTATGAGGATCTTGGATCAGCCACTCACCAGCAACGTGACCTGAGGCGAATCACCTATCTTCTCCTTGCCTCACTTCCTCATCTGTAAAGTAGGGATGAGGAACATACCTTGGTCATAGAGCTGTTATGAGACCACTTGAGTTAATGTCTGTGAACTCTTCAGAGCAGTACCTGGAGCATAATTAGTGTTTGCTAAACAAACAAGAAACATGTAACAGTAGATGTTAAATGGCTATCATCCAGAGATGTTATAAAAGAGATTTTTGCACGTTCAGAAAGATGACATCTAAGCTCCCTTCCAGGCTAAATTCTATTATTCTACTCACCTCTGTGTACCCTGCTCCTATGACACGCCTACCCAGTGTATCCCAAACATTCCTTATTCACTTTAAACCTTCACTCCTGCCTTTGGAGAATGTCTTCCCTGCCCTTCTTTAGCATATCCAAATCTTAGCTGCTCTTCTTCTTCTTCTCCTTCTCCTTCTCCTTCCTCTTCCTCTTCCACCTCTTCCCCTTCTCCTTTCTCCCTTCTTCCTTCACCCTTCTCCTTCCTCTTCTTGGCATACCAGTCTCTGGTGTGTTTTATTGCTTTATATCATTCTCTCTTTGTTTTACGTGCAATTATTGTATTCTCAATCAGACATAAGCCTCTTGAGAACAGTCTTATGCTCCACTTATGTTTCCCAGCACATAAATAAATATGTATTAAATGAATAAATGGTAGGGGGAAAGCAAATCAAAAATCAATTCTTCAGTGATAATTAAATGCAATTAAAGTGGATTATATATCCAGTGTTTATATTATATATTATATATATATAATATATATCCAATAAGCAGTTCTTATTCCTAAAGAAATGTTGGCTCATAACTCCTCCTTCACTTTTTTGTGGTCTGATCTACTGTTGGTGAAACATTTGTAGATTAGCTGGTTTCCCTTCATTCCTTCTCTTCTGAAATGTGTGGTAAAGTAAAAATGCCTAGAGCAATAATTTGTGGATAAAAAACAGCTGCACATGAAAAATAATTGATGTGGTTTTAAAATTACCCTGAGATGGAAATTAAAATGCCTTTTCAACCTATGCTCTAAAAAGAGTGCTGAAACTAATTCCTTGTTAATCATGAAATGGAAGCAGAGGAAGACACAAGCTTTTGAATGGTCAATTGATTTTGGATAAGTAGAGGTTTTAAATTTTGTTACATTGTATTTTAAAATCTTCAGTTCTATGAAAGGACATAGCTGTAGTTATGTAGTCTTATCTATACCGTTAGTAATGTGAGTAAATTGTTTTCCATAATTATAAATAAGAAAGCTGATCACTCTGACTTCTTTATAAGTTAATTTTTAAAAATTTTTTTTGTAATTTTAATTCTTTTTCCTATTATGCCTCTGATATTTTCCGGGAAGTGAACCAAATGGCAAATGTACTTTATTCATCTTTTTTCCAAGGGGAGGTTATCAGTGTGTGCTGCCTTCATGCCACCTATACCTGGTATGCAGGTATGTGAATGATGCCAGACTTTGGGACAAGACTGGAGAATTCACAAAATAATATTCTATTAACATGACAAAGACAACATTTGACTGACTTTTTAAACTCTAGATCTACATAGACCTATCCTTTCTAAACTCATAAAAATACTTTTTTTCTATTCACTTTTTCCTTCATCTGAAATTCTTAGCTCTAGAAGATACACCTGTTAAGAGAATTCTAATTTCCTGGCTTTCTTTATATAGAGAATGCCTGAGAAATATTTAAAAACAATACTTTCCTTTAGAAAGAAATTAAGCAGGAAATAGAAAAGGTTTTAGTCATTATTATTTAAATTGCTGTATCTCTTAGCTAATTCACACAGGAAGCCTAAAAATTAAGCAGCATTAAAATGGGATGCAGGGCTTCCCTGGTGGCGCAGTGGTTAAGAATCCACCTGCCGGGGCTTCCCTGGTGGTGCAGTGGTTGGGAGTCTGCCTGCCAATGCAGGGGACATGGGTTCGAACCCTGGTCTGGGAAGATCCCACATGCCACGGAGCAGCTGGGCCCGTGAGCCACAATTGCTGAGCCTGCGCGTCTGGAGCCTGTGCTCCGCAACAAGAGAGGCCGCGATAGTGAGAGGCCTGCGCACCGCGATGAAGAGCGGCCCCCGCTTGCCACAACTAGAGAAAGCCCTCGCACAGAAATGAAGACCTAACACAGCCATAAATAAATAAATAAATAAATATTAAGAATCCACCTGCCAATGCAGGGGACACGGGTTCGAGCCCTGTTCTGGGAGGGCTAGGTGGATGGACCTAGAGACCTAGAGTCTGTCATACAGAGTGAAGTAAGTCAGAAAGAGGAAAACAAATACCGTATGCTAACACATATATATGGAATCTAAAAAAACAAAAAGGTTCTGAAGTACGTAGGGGCAGGACAGGAATAAAGATGCAGACGTAGAGAATGGACTCGAGGACACGGGGTGGGGGAAGGGTAAGCTGGGACGAAGTGAGAGAGTGGCATAGACATATATACACTACCAAATGTAAAATAGATAGCTAGTGAGAAGCAGCCGCATAGCACAGGGAGATCAGCTCAGTGCTTTGTGACCACCTAGAGGGGTGGGATATGGAGGGTGGGAGGGAGACGCAAGAGGAGGAGATATGGGGATATATGTATATGTATAGCTGATTCACTTTGTTATAAAGCAGAAACTAACACACCATTGTAAAGCAATTATACTCCAATAAAGATGTTTAAAAAAAATTACATAAACAAGTTTAAACCTAAGCATGGGTTTTAGGAAAAGTAACAGGCTAAGACAGTAAAAGGCAACTACTCTGAACTAAGTATCTAAGGATTAAAATAGAATTAAAGCAATAATTACAATATACTAAAATTAGACAGATAGAAAGGCTTGAATTTCAACCACATATTAAATATATTTTAGGCATTTAGAGTAGGGGAATTTGAATGTTTTCCTATGGACACTTTGCTGATACATTTTTAAAAATCCATTGACAAAATACATTTTTCAACTATATGGAAAAAGTATAAAAGAAATAATAACTCACGTAAGTGCAGACTATGTGCAAGGCATATTCCTAGAACTTTACTTGTAATGACTCATTTAATCCTCATAACAAGTTTATGACGTAGATAATATTACTATCCTAATTTACAGATGAGGAAACTGAGGTAAACAGAGGGTAGATAATTTGCCCAAAGTCACTCTGCTAGTGAGTGGAAGATCTGGGATTCTTCTAGAGTTAGAATGCCAGAGTCTGGTCTCTAAGCATCTCACTATTCTGCCTTTGCAACATGATCAATAATCTTTTAATTCATTTTTGTTAAAGCAATATGAATTCATGGTTAAAATCGTAAGTTAAGGTATGTTGTATTACAACATGGAATATCCAAATAAGTTCTATAGAATTTTAAAAAATATGAGTACATGCTAGAAATCACATTCTTGGGCTACAGGAACTGAAAACATGTAGTGATATTGTAATTTTTTTGTAGAAAAAAAATTAGAAAAAACAATCCACTGCCCCGATAGGAAGAAAATAAATAATAGTTAACTCTTATTAAATACTTTCTATGTGCCAAGCATTATTCTCAGTGCTTTAATTAACTTATTCAATCCTATGGAAACCTACAAAATACATGTTATTATTAGTCCCATTTTATGAATGAGGTTAAGCGGGCAGTAAAACGCTCACTGTCCCCTCCCACCTCTATTCTTTATTCCTGGAGATTTCTGGATCTTTGGTGTTTTCTTGTTTTATATTGTTAGGTAATTAGAAATGTTTAGGTGGCTTTTTCTGGTGAGGAAGGTTGGAATCATTGATTGAGTTGAAGGATAATGCTGCTTAATGACAGAATAGGGAAAAAACCCATGACAACTTTAAGGCATTTTGCTTTCTAGCTGCCATGTAACTACTGCATAATCTAGTTTAGCAGAATGGTAATAGCCACAGGCTCTGGAGTCCAATTTTTCAAATCCTGGCTCTGTCTCTTCTTAGGTGATCTTGGGCAAGTTACTTAACTTCCAAAGATAGTGCTCCTGAGTGGATTACAGGGAAACATCCCTGCCTCGTAGGGTAGGGATGGAAGAGGGCAAGGGGAATAGGAGAAGTCAACATGTGAAAGGGAATGAAAGGAAGGAGGTTATAAATTATCTAGAAATGTCTCCTCCTATCATCATTCAACATTTTCCATTACCTATTTGATGTTTCCTATTTATTTAATGATGAAATCTGTTCAATTTCTGTTAGCGTCCTCTTAGTCATATGAGAACTTCCTAGAATGAATGTGCTTGTATGAGAACTGACCTACCAGGCCCACCCATGCTACTTACAGTGAGATCACTTTTTTGCAGCTTGTTCTCAGTCTGTTTGCCATCTTTCCTGATGTGTCACCAATGCTGGCTGAACCACACCCACAAAAACAACTCAGAAACAGATTTTCTTTAGTCACATGTGACATTTGTGAGTTGGGATATTTTATTTTATTTTATTAATTTATTTATTTTTGGCTGCGTTGGTCTTTGTTGCTGGGCGTGGGCTTTCTCTAGTTGCGGCGAGCAGGGGCTACTCTTCGTTGTGGTGCCCCGGCTTCTCATTACGGTGGCTTCTCTTGTTGTGGAGCACGGGCTCTAGGCGTGCAGGCTTTAGTAGTTGTGGCATGCAGGCTCAGTAGTTGCAGCTCGCGGGCTCTAGAGCACAGTCTCAGTAGTTGTGGCACATGCTCCGCGGCATGTGGGATCTTCCCGGACTAGGGCTTGAACCTGTGTCCCCTGCATTGGCAGGCAGATTCTTAACCACTGCACCACCAGGGAAGTCCCGGAATATTTTAAATTAGGTCACATAGGTATCTAATTGATCATCCTTTTTCTGTTTTCAACAAGTATTTATTGAGAACTTATTCTGTGCCTGGCACTGGTGATATAAGGATGAAGTAATACAGTTGATGTCCCTGGCCACCTCATATTAGTGACAAGCCTAATATACCTTATACATTGCCAGGGCAGACTGTTCTTATTTTTTTCATTTAAGTTGCTTTCCAACTTTTGACTATTCATAACTTTTTCATATAACCTGTGGTCTCTATTTTAGCCCTCTGCTTAGCTTCTATGCTAGCATCATTATTTGCAAATGTGTCCAAGCATCCAAACTTTATCCTTTTCTATCAAGGTCATGACTGATCTACACTCCTCTTTTGGCTCCATCCAGTGCTTTTTTTCTGATAGCGCAAGCTGGTTGCATGCGCTTACTTTGCACCCAGCACATATTATTCCCTTTGTGGTATTACCCCCTGTGAGGTCTAAAACTGTGCTATCCAAGACTGAATGAATGAGTGAGTGAAATATATATATAACTTGAAACTGCAGATGTACAGCTATAAAGATGAATTTGCTACAATCTTTGCCCTTTTTAGTCTATAACTAAAGACCTGCCTTTCTAAAGAGAACTTTATGGGTTCAGTCAGATAAAATTAACTTTGACATTGCTTGGGCACGAGATGAGAGTTCAAAAAGTTGAGAATCTGGTGTCATTGTATGTTTGGCATACATCATTAACACTGACATTTCTTAGTGAGAAAGTAGCAGCTATGCTATATAATCCTCTCTCTTTCTCTCTCTCTCAAGAACTTTTTATGGCAGAAACTAAGCCACAATGCAGTTTAAATTTGGAACTAAGCCAAAGTCTACAAATAACAAATGCTGGAGAGGGTGTGGAGAAAAGGGAACCCTCCTACACTTTTGGTGGGAATGTAAGTCAGTGCAGCCACTATGGAAAACAGTGTGGATGTTCCTCAGAAAACTAAAAATAGAATTACCATATGATCTAGCAATCCCACTCCTGGGCATAGACCGGAAAAAACTATAATTCAAAAAGATACATGCATCCCTATGTTCATAGTAGCACTATTCACAATAGCCACAACATGGAAACAACCTAAATGTCCATTGACAGATAAATGGATAAAGAAGATGTGGTATATATATATATATATATATATATATATATATATATATATATACACACATACACACAGTGGAATACTACTCGGTCATGAAAAAGAACAAAATAATGCCATTCGCAGCAACATGGATGCAACTAGAGATTATCATACTAAGTGAAGTAAGTCAGAAAGAGAAAGACAAATACCATATGATATCACTTATATGTGGAACCTAAAATATGGCACAAATGAATCTATCTACAAAACAGGAACAGACCCACAGACATAGAGAACAGACGTGTGGTTGCAAGGGGGCTGGGGGGTGGGGGGAGGGAAAGACTGGGAGTTTGGGATTAGCAGATGTAAACTATTATATATAGGATGGATAAACAACAAGGTCCTACTGTATAGCAGAGGGAACTATATTCAATATCCTGCGATCAACCATAATGGATAAGAATATGAAAAAAAGTATCTATATGCGTATGACTGAGTCACTTTGCTATACAGCAGAGATTGGCACAGCATTGTAAATCAACTATAACTTCAATTAAAAAAAGGGAACTAAACCAAACAACTACGATTCATTATTATCATTACCACCTTACCATTATCTAATCACAAATATTATTATTACTACTAGTGAGATTTGTAATTTATTAGTTTTATGTTGACTCTTCCCCCAAGCAATTCACCCAACTTTCCATTTTTTTTACCTCATCCGAATTGTGTGTTTATATAAACGGAAGTGGCAATTTACTTAATTACATAATACTAAAGTTAAAGAACACTGAATCAATACTGATTTGGGGTGGAAGAAGAGGCTACCTAACTAAAGCTGTATTATAGTAACCTATCTCCTAGACATAGTATTTTTCTGCTTGCAGCCAAAGAATCTTTTTGAAACACATTTATGGTTATTTTTGGAGCCAGACATTTGCAGATTATCACTACTTGCTTGAGAGAGAACCCACAGTCCTAATTACAGAAAAGTGAAACACACAGGCAAGGCCACTACAACAGCCTTGCAGGTTGTGCACTGCAAATTTCAGGAAATGCCATTCACAGAGACAGTGATGTGAATGGTGCCTCTGATGTTGTGCAACAAAGCAAGCTGCACATTTGGAAGTACTGGAAATATTGTAGGAAGATATAAAGAACGTTTCATTAATGTGCTAGGTAGACCCATGGTCATCTCATTGTCTTTGAAAGTACTTTCATTTTTTAATTAAGTTTTTCCTGGAAGCCATGAATATTAAGAAGTAATTTGAATGTAAAGAGAAAGATAATTTCTCAATAGGTTATTGATTTCACAATCAATATTCAATTTCAAAAAAAAATACACCATTGGAAATGAGAAAAATGATTTTAAAACAAGGACTTAGAAAGTGTATAAAGAGCAATTCACCTAGTAGAAAAGGAAGGTAAGGGTATGGGAAATGATTAAGGTAGGATATGACTCTAGCAATAGGGCAGATTAGACAACTTGATTTCTCTCAGTACAAAACACCTAGTGCTGGGTTAAAAAAAATCTTTTAAACACATTGCTTACCTCACAAAATAATAAGGGAAATCACCGGTCTTCCAGTATTGTGACTATTCAAAATGTACTAAGTGTTCTAGCCAGCATAATTAGCAAAGAAAAACAAAAGTTTTAAGGTTTGGAAGTAAACCATGTGTATACACATATGCTATGATTGTTTATACAGAAAAATCCAAAAAGTAAAAATATCAGAATTATGAATTTAGTAAGGTTGCTAGATATAAGATCAATACACAAAAAATCAGTTATGTACCAATATACCAACAACAACGATTTTTAAAATATTATTTTTAAAAAGATATGTATAAAAATAACCAAAAATAGTGTCTAGGAATGTCTGATTAAAGATTAACAAGATTTTTATGAAGAAAAGTATAAAACTATTGAAATGTCTTAAAGAAGACTTAAATACATGGAGAGTTATACCATACCCATAAAAATGTAAATTCAATTTCCTAAAAAAGTAAATACTCCTAAAATTAACTTTTAATGTAATACAATTCCAATTCAACCCAACTCAACAGATGTGAGTAGTGGAATAGAATTGAGCTTCTGGTATTTGAAGTGAATCTGGAATTCTCTGGGGAGCCTAATATAATTAACGGTGCCTCTGATAGAAAAAAAAAAATCCCTGTAAAGTTTGTTATCAGAAAGATGAATGCTCAGATATATGTATACTGCAAAGAGAAAAGCTGTCTTATATACCAAGAACTGGATCGTAATGTCAACATTAGGAAGTTAGGAATGTGATTTCTTGGTAAAGGAATTGCTATCTCAATTGCAAGATGGCATTTTTCATCTATGACTCAGAAGGGAAGTCTGGAATACCAGCCCAGTGCGTAAGATACAGACTCTAGGTTTCCAGATCTAGAGAGGAGAATGTTTTAGCAAGTGTACCCTGCCACACATGAGAGCATCCAAAGCATCCAGAGGTATCTGAATGACTATACCTCACCCAAAGGCCACTTGTTAAACTATAACAGACATGCCACCTGTTCCTTCAGAGGCCAATAAGTGATCTTTGAACAGGGTTGGAGTTAAAAAGTAAACCTATGGTTCACGTTTTTGGATTGCTATAACTAAAATGCAACAACTGACTTGATATAAGTATGCAGTCAGTGTTTGCTTCTAAGATTGGCTCAGTGTTTACATTTTAAAGGAAGAACACATATATTTTGAAAGAGGTTTTCCAAATAGTCTGATTGCTTCTGAAGGAGCTCTTAAAACTATAATACTATGTAATCAGTCAAACTTTCTGTACTACAGTTACCTTTACAACTCTATAACTGTGATTTTCTGGTATTTTACAGTGAAAACAGGGTCAGTTCAAAATATGAGATTATAGATGTTGTTTTTAAGAGTTATTACTTTTTAATTAAAAATTATGAATTCTCAAGAAGACAAAGATAAAATAAGCTTTTTTTTTTCAATAGGCGTGAAACCATCATTTAGAATATGGAGAAATCTCAGACTAGTGACGTGATTGGTGTTTCCTTTCAACATTTTCTTCTGTGTTCCTGGCTTACCCTCTCACCCAGCTTTTCCTCTCATACATCCTCTTCATTGTTAGAAAGAGGTAATAGGCAAAAATGAAAAACTTCATGAAAAGCATGCATGGAAATCTGTTTCCTCCATTATAAACTTTAAGTGTAATTAAGTTTTTTAATTTACTTTTCTCTTCTGTTGTTTTGTTCACTAGTTGTAAAAAGTGAGTATAGGGGCTTCCCTGGTGGCGCAGTGGTTAAGAATCCGCCTGCCAGTGCAGGGGACGTGGGTTCGAACCCTGGTCCGGGAAGATCCCACATGCCGTGGAGCAACTCAGCCCGTGCGCCACAACTACTGAGCCTGCGCTCTAGAGCCCACGTGCCACAACTACTGAAGCCCACGCACCTAGAGTCTGTGCTCTGCAACAAGAGAAGCCACCGTAGTGAGAAGCCCACGCACCGCAATGAAGAGTAGTCCCTGCTCGCTGCAACTAGAGAAAGCCCGCGCACGGCAACAAAGACCCAACACAGCCAAAAATAAATAAATTTTAAAAAATAAATAAATTAAAAAAAAAAAAAGTGAGTATAGGACTTCCCTGGTGGCGCAGTGGTTAAGAATCCGCCTGCCAATGCAGGGGACATGGATTTGAGCCCTGGTCTGCGAGGATCCCACATGCTGCGGGGCAACTAAGCCCGTGTGCCACAACTACTGAGCCTGCGCTCTAGAACCCGCATGCCACAACTACTGAAGCCCGTGTGCCTATAGTCTGTGCTCCGAAACAAGAGAAGCCACAACAATGAGAAGCCCGCGCACTGCAACGAAGAGTAGCCCCCGCTCACCGCAATTAGAGAAAGCCTGTACACAGCAATGAAGACCCAACGCAGCCAAAAATAAAAAATATATAAATAAATAAATAAATTTATTATTATTTTTAAAGTGAGTATAATTTTAAAAAGGTGAAAACAGTAAGGGTATAGATGACCGGAACAGATCAGTCAATTTGATCGAGTTGACATTTACAGAATACTCCATCCAACAACAGCAGACTCACAAGAAGTATACACCAAGATAGACCATATTCTGGGTCGTAAGACACACGTTAAGAAACTTGAAAGAATAGAAATCAAACATGGTATGTTCTCAGACCACAATGAATTAAAGTAGAAACAAATAACAGGAAGATAACTGGAAAATCCCCAAATATCTGGAAATTAAACAACATATCTCTAAGTAACTCATAAGCCAAAGAAGAAATCTCAAGAGAAATTTTAAGATATTTTGAATTAAAGAAAAATAAAAGTACAACTTATCAAAAGTTGTGGGACACAGCAAAATCAACTTGCTTAGAGGAAAATTTATAGCATTAAATGCATATATCAGAAAAAAAGAACTAAAAACAATAATCTAAGCTTCCACCCTAGGAATCCAGTGAAAAGGGTAAAGTAAAACTGAATAGCAAGCATAGAAAAAAATGTTCAATTTTGCATATAATCCAGTAAAAGAAAAGCAAATAAAAAATCACTTTTCAGGTGGGAGGGAGGGAGACGCAAGAGGGAAGAGATATGGGAACATATGCATATGTATAACTGATTCACTTTGTTATACAGCAGAAACTAACACACCATTGTAAAGCAATTATACTCCAATAAGATGTTTAAAAAAAAAATCACTTTTCACATACTGAACTAGGAAATTTATATTTCTAAAGTATAATACCCAATGCTGGTATGGGTGAGGTGAAATAGGCACCATATTAGTGGTAGTTGTACAGATTGATGTAACCTTTTTGGAAAATAAATTTGGCAACGTGACCTTAAATGTATTTAACGTGGCCTTTAAATGTATGTATTTGACCTGGTGTTTCCATTTTAATGATTATAAACAAATAATCCCAGATTAAGAAAATATTTAATTCACATAAATAGCTATAAAAGTATTATTTATAGCAAAAATCTGAAAATAGCCCAAGGGTCCAAATAAGTGTGGCATTAAGTTGAACAAGGAATATCCAATCACTGGAATAGTTAATGGCCATGAAAATTGATATTTTGAAATAATTTCTAATAAGTTAATAATAATAAGTGAAAGAGTATGGAACAAAAATTGTACGGATAGAAATACAATCAGAAAGAAATATACCAAAATGAAAACTGGTTTCTTGGTATGATGGGTTTGCTCTTTTTGCCGCTCTTCCATATTTTCCAAAGACCCATGATGGACATAGTGGCTTTGGAGAACAGTGGTTTGGATTACGGTCTCAGCTCTGCTGTGCGAGTCTCAGTTCTCATTTGTAAAGTGAGGATGATGATTGAAGGTCTCTCCCTAGTGTGACTGTGAGGACTGAAGGTGATAATGTGTGTCACGTGTTTAGCACAGGGCCTGCCATGCTTTAAGTCCCCAGTAAACACTAGCTATTGTTACTGGTTATAATAGTTTAAAAAACAATGTCCCATCCAGAGTAAGCACATTAGGACAGGTTCATCCAAATTTGCATTGGAATTTTTCTTTCTATTTACTGATCCCTTTGGATTACATGCATATTCAAGATATTTGTTTACTGATTGCAGGATATTTTGAGTCCATAGCGGGGCAATTAAATATCCTTTTGTATACAAAAAAGAAGTACATACTAGAAAACCACAAATGTATTTGACTCTCTGCCGTGTATTTAAAAGTATGCATATAGCTGATTCACTTTGTTATACAGCAGAAACTAACACAACATTGTAAAGCAATTATTCTCCAATAAAGATGTTAAAAAAATAAATTAAAAATAAATAAATAAACAAAAGAAGCATCAAAGCGTCATGGGAAAAAATAAAGTACTATACCCAGGACCATACCAGTGAGACTGAGAAAAGAATTCAAAGCTACTGTTTAGCTACATATTACTTCAAGTCTGCAGGTTTTGATTTTTCTTTTTTTCCAGAGTAAGAAATAGTAATCTGTACCTCTTTCTTTTCCCCTGTTGGGTCGGTAGGAAGCCAGAGAATATGATAATTTAACAGAGCAAACTTCCTATAGGGTCATTAGTAGACTGAGAAATCTCCTACTGCTTCAGGATTGTTTTTAATGTAAATTCTAATACTGCTTGAAAAGTGTTAATATAATTCTATATGCTTTCATTACCAAAAGCAGAGTTCTGTCCGTAATAGGGATATCATGTATTCTAACAATAATCAATCATTTTAAAAGAGGATTCCTTCTTTTCTGTTTGTAATAAAACCTGCCTTCATTCAAACATTCTTCTTTTTTTTTTATAACTTGTTTAATTTATTTATTTTTGGCTGCGTTGGGTCTTCATTGCTGGCACAAGCTTTTTTTTCATTGTGGCAATCAGGGGCTACTCTTTGTTGCAGTGTGCAGGTTTCTCCTTGCAGTGGCTTCTGTTGTTGTGGAGCACAGGCTGTAGGCGCGCGGGCTTCAGTAGTTGAGGCACGCGGGCTCAGTAGTTGTGGCTTATGGGCTCTAGAGCTCAGCCTCAGTAGTTGTGGCGCACGGGCTTATTTGTTCTGCGGCATGTGGGATCTTCCCGGACCAGGGCTCAAACCCGTGTCCCCTGCATTGGCAGGCAGATTCTTAACCACTGCGCCACCAGGGAACTCCATTCAAACTTTCTTAAAGGAAGGAAGAAGGTGGGAAAATGATGTACTATTCCTTTATGATGAAGGAATCTTCTACAGTTATGTTAGAGAGACTAACTGCATACATGAAAAAGTGCTTAGACTTCACCAGAGCAATGACTATTTTCATATTAATTTTGTATTAACTTTGGCTTTAAGGCCTTTATTCCTCAAGTTTAATAGGCACTATTTCTGTGAGTAAATAGCATTTATAAGTAGAGAAGGTTTAAAGTAGAACATTGGAGGTGCTATTTTGAATTTTGCAGGAACATAAATGAAATTATTTTTACTGTAACCTTGAGTGGCTATGGCCTTCCAATTTCTTTTACTGCTCAGTTTATAGGCTTTCGAAATGTATTAATACCCTGAAGCTGTTACCTTGAGCTCTGAGGATGGTGTTATGGTTCGACATTATTTAATGAGGTTCTCTGATGTTCCTGGTAACTGAATCTCTCTTCTACAATGAGGTCCATTATACTGAATTTAGGGTTAAAGCAAATTATGTCACCATTTTGCCCTGTAAATTGCATTGTAATCTTGTGAGATTTGAAATAAAAACATACAGAAAAGTGCTTGTGTTTGAAATCGCAGCCCAAGTTTAGTATTAAAAAATATCCAGTGGAAAAAAAAAAAAAATATCCAGTGAAATTAAGATCTATAGGTAAAACTTAATTAGAAGCATACCTAGCTTAATTAGCAGCTTGAATACATTGTCCTATATTATTTATCTTGAATCACACTTTCAGACAAAGTTTTTTTTTTTTTAATTGCTGCTTCAGGACGCAAACTATTATATATACAATGGAGGTATATATAAATAACAAGGTCCTACTGTATAGCACAGGGAACTCTATTCAATATCCTGTGATAAATCATAATGGAAAGGAATATGAAAAAGAATGTATATATATATATATGTATAACTCAATCACTTTGCTGTACAGCAGAAATTAACACAACATTGTAAATCAGCTATACTTGAATAAAATAAATTTTTAAAAAATTGCTGCTTTAGGAGACTATGGGCTCTTTAAAATCAACTTTCTAATTTTTGGACACTAGTTTATTTGATTTTAAGCTAAATAGCTAGAAAAATTGAGTAGGAACTTTGTGCTCTAGATTGCTGATTTAGGAGTACTAGGCACAGAGAAGGCTCAACCCCAGCTTAGTCACTGGTCCTAACTAGCTGTGTAACCTTGAGTGGACTGGGGCCCATGGAATAATAGATTTTAAATGTATAATTTCAGCAGACCTCAGCTTTCTCATGTCAAAAAAAGGAGGTTGGCCTAATAACATCCAAAGTCTTTTCCTATGCCAATGTTTTATCATGATAATTACGAATTAGGTAGTTACAATACTGATGGAAAATGTTCTTAAATTATCCACTTTTCTTGGGGTTTTCAATTTATGGTTTATTGCTTATTGTTTCAACTGTATCTTTTTTTTCTGGCCACGTGGTGTGGCTTGGGGAATCTTAGTTCCCCAACCAGGGGTTGAACCCAGGGCCTTGGCAGTGAAAGCAGCGAGTCCTAACCACTGGACCGCCAGGGAAGTCCCTCAACTGTATCTTTATGTAAATCATTCCTAAACCTGTATCTGGACACTTGACTGCTCTGCCATTCTCTCTAGTTCAACCTGTTCAAGGCCATCTCCTATTGCCCCACCTCCTAAACCAACTAAATTTCCTGATTCTCCTATTCTTGCTAAATAAACTATTATTTTTTTCAGCTAACCAGATTCAGAGTCACCAAGTCATTTTAACTTCTTCTTCCATCAATCCCATGATCAATTACAAAATCCTGTCAATTCCTTAGTTTTTTTGTTTTTTCTTCAACCCCTCGCTCTCTTTCCATTTTCCCTATCATCATCTTGGTTTATATCCAAGCCTCCTCACAAAGTAGCTCTCAACACTCCTTCTAGGTCTTCCTTTTTCTAATCTATTATATTATATGCCACATCTAGATAATAACAGCTGTAATCATGAAACTTTCCAACACAGATCAGCTGGACTCACCAAAGCATTAACTATTTGGCCCTAGTCTATTTTTTCTCCTCATCTCCTACTGACCCTATAAATCCCCTCTCCTATTAGACTCCACCCACTCTCCCAGAAGGCACTTTGTGTATTCACACCTGACCATTACAAGCAAGGCTCACCCACACTGGCCACCACATCCGTCCAAACCAGTCCAATTGTTAAGAGCTCAACTATGTCCATATCCTCCATGTAGCATTTCTAACCTCCTGGGCCCACAGCGTTCCACCTGCTGCTAATCACCTATTTATATGTCACTAATCAGGTATCATTTTATCATATTCTGCCTTAAGTTGTTACAACTTTAGGGACTTCCCTGGCAGTCCAATAGTTAAGACTTCGCCTTCCAATGCAGGGGTGCGGGTTCGATCCCTGGTCAGGAAGCTAAGATCTCACATGCCTGGCAGCCAAAAAACCAAAAACATAAAACAGATTGTAACAAATTCAATAAAGACTTTAAAAATGGTCCACATCAAAAAAAATCTTTTAAAAAATTTTGTTGTAATTTTAAAATAAAAATGTGATCATAACAATTATATGGTATTGCTGAAAGTTTCGAAGCTAGAGAAACATTCATCTCTAGTATTTTTGATACATTCCGTGCCTTTTTCATATGGATGTTTCCCATAGTTCTAACTAAAGCATAAATATAATTTTGCTTCCTGTTTTCCCCCACTTAATATATAAGAAAAAAACTATAATTGAGGATAATGAAGTGATCCATGGAATGATAGAGGGGGCAACTAACCCTGTTGGAAGAGGAGAGAGCAAGAGAGAAATGTGTCATAGTAGTTATTGTCTGAACTGAATTTCCGAGGACCTGCCAGAATTAGCCAGAAGGAGAAGAGAAGAGGAGGCAAAGGAAGGGAGAGAGTATGCAGAAACAAGAGGCATGAAGCCCGTTACCCACTCAGAGACTGCAGGAAGTTCACTCTGGGTGGAGCCAGAGACCCTGTGGCAGGAACTGGTACATCATAGCAGGTTTGGGTGCCAGGCAGCATGAATTCCATCTGTCAACGATGT
The DNA here is from genome assembly GCF_949987535.1 of Balaenoptera acutorostrata. Lineage (NCBI taxonomy): Eukaryota > Metazoa > Chordata > Mammalia > Artiodactyla > Balaenopteridae > Balaenoptera > Balaenoptera acutorostrata. Next base: position 25,865,479 of record NC_080074.1, read on the forward strand.
GGAGCCATGAAATATGTGAATAGGTGCTTGGGCCAGATACACTAGTGAAATTACTAACATTTGATGATATACACAATATGTCTACTTGACATTCAATCTCCTCTTCCTTTGAATAGAAGAAGTCTGATTTTTTTAAGGGTGGCAATGTGCCCAGTTAAAATATTCACCTCTTCAGACTTCCTCAGGGTCTGGAAAGGCCACATAACCCAGTTCAGGAAATTAGATATAAGCAGGTGGGTGGGGCTGCTGGGGAAGCTTTTTAAGACTCAGGTGGCATACATCTTTTTTCCTTTTCTCTTTTCCATTTCTCTTGCCTAGAAGGGGGATACAAGTCCTGGAGGTGGAACAGCCATCTTGCGACCATGAGGAAGAAAACCACGCAAGTCCTGATGACTTCCTTGAGCAGCTGCACTTGTTCTGGACTGTCTACCTCCTGACTTCCTGTCATGGGAAGAAAATCAATCTCAATTTGGTTAAGCTAGTGAGTTGAGTCCACGCAACTGAATGCAATCCTATGTAATATAATGTTATGTCCATTTCTTAAAGATTTGCAATGAACTTAGCATATGAAAGACGCTGAGAAGTCCTATTTAATTTTGTTTAACCTAATATTGATATCATTTGACAATAGAACTGTTTTTCCTCAGAACACTTAGTATATCTCACCGAGCATGAGTATTCTGCAGAAGCTTGGAAAATACTACTCATTTGTGTTGATCCAGTAGATGGATAGTTGTGACCTTCTACTAAGATAGGAAACACAGGAGGAGTAACCTGCTAGGGGAGAAAGATAGTGAGTTTGAATTTGAGATGTCTAAGTGGAGCTGTCCATTGACAGCCCTGAGGCCCACGAGTGACGTTAGAGAGTAAACAAGGTAGGTGGTAGTTAAATCCATGGCTCAATGGGTTCAACTGTAATTGTTAAGGTAGAAAATATTCTGTGAGTGTTTTTACCAATGAGGAAATTGGCAATCTAGTCTCACACCCTTTCTTTAACTGCCTTGCTATGCCACCTCTCTTGAAAGAGGAAACGGAAAGAATACTGTGCTTAAAGTCAGACACACTGGGGGTTCAAATCCTGCATTGTCGGTTTACTTAGCTGTTTGACCTTGGCTCAGATATTTAACTTCTATGAGCTTCAGTTTTCTCATCAAGTGGTTGACAACCTAACCATATAAAGTTGCTGTGAGAATTATGAAGTATTCAACATTGTGCCTGGTAAATTGCAGCTGCTCCATCAGTGCCAATCCCTCTTTCCCTCTAGTTAAAAAAGATTTGTTGCTTCATACTTTCATCTCCTGTGCAGTGCCTTTTATACAGCTAAAACAGCATTTAAAATTAAGCCAGGGCAACGATTTCATTTCTGCCTATTAAATATCCATATATAACTTGAAGATGGAATTCTAGGGCAGGTCAAAAGAGATTGTATGTACTTGATGGATGTGTACTTTACTGTATTATGTATTTAACAAAACTTAAAGTGCTTCCAATGTGTCTTGCTCTTTTCTACCATTTCATAAATATAAACTCATTTAATATTCATAATAACCTTATTAATTAGATTCTGTTATTATTTCCATACAGCAAATAAGGAAATGGTTGCACCAAGAGGTTAAGTAACTTGCCCACACTCACACAGCTAGCAGGTGGCAGAGCCAGGCTTAAAATATGGGGAGTCAGACCCCATAGTCCATGCTCCTAATTACTATACTGCTATATAAAAGATACAACTAAGAGAAATTACCCATATTGCTTACTGTTCTTTCATCCTCATGAGGCCTTTGGTAGACTGTTTCTTTATCTATTTCCCTACGTTTAAAAAAGTAGTTATTTGTCTCTGAGCATCTTTTCATTAATGTCAGAAATAGCAATATGTATAGAAAGTTTTAGCTAAGAGCTATTTTGAAGAGAAAATGTTTAAAATTTGTGTCAATACAGTGTTGTCCAGAGTAGCTATCTCTGTAACAACAACAGAACTGTTCTTGTTTGTTTGAACTTTCTAGACTCCATATAATTAATTTGAACATGAGAGAGCATGTGTGCATTTTTTTTTTTTAAGGAAAGTACTGCTTACCTTCCTGGAAGAGCACATGTATTTTCAAAGGCTCTTACTCCCTTCCTAGGAATGAGCAGCTGTAGCCAGGAAGCAGATGAAATAAGAAACACAGTGCCAGTGGCAGGAGGCTTAGATTAAAGCTTAAGGAAATTCCCAGGACGGTGTTTTTAAAGGGCATTTGAAGGGCATAGACCAGGTAGAAAACAAAATATAGGATTATTTCGATGGAAACAATTCTCCATTTCATTTTCTCCTAAAAGTCTTCTAGTTCAAAAAGAGAAGATTGTACTCATGGAAAACTGATGGATAAGCAATGATTAAAACAAACAAACAAATCTGGAAACCCATGTCCTATCTCTGGTGTATATTTATTGGATGATCTTAATTTGGCATTTATATCTTTCACATCATTTTCTTTCTCTGAAAATGTGCAAAATTATACCTGTTCCTTCCCACACATTGATACTTCCAGGATAAATGAGATAATGTTTATAGTTCCATGGAGGAAAGATAATAAGTATACTAAAAATATCACTATTTCAAAGTCCCTCCTTTCCTTGGAAATGTATAGTATTACCAATGTATACTGTGTTATTGAATCAAATTTTCCATAGAAGTGATGATTTTTTCAGAAAATAGATACTTATCCCATTCAGGAGTAACAGTTTCCTTTTAAAAATTTAACCATTTTTCGAATTTAGCATTTTGAATTTGTTGCTTTTTTTCCTTAATATTTATTGAATGCTTGCTATCTGCAATGTATTTTAGTGGAACTCTTTCCTTCTGTTAAACAAAACATGTTTTATGTTTTATTAATGACTCTTTAAGACATCAATATATAAAAAGGGGATTTTAGTTTGCTTCAAGCATAATATCAGCTGACATCATAAAGCTTCTAATACATTTTTAGGCTAATGAAATATAAGCCCTAGACCTAAGTTAAAGGAACTACTAGTTCAGTTTTATTCTACACCGATTCAGACAAACCTGGAGTTGAGTTCTAGGTGCACAGTATAAAAGCAACATTGACAAACTGTAGTATATCTGAAAAGGGGTGAATAAGATGGTTAAAGGTTTGGAAATCATGCTACATGGGCAATTAAACACTTGAAGAAGAGAATAGTTAGGAGGAGCAATAAAACTTGACTTCAAATCTTCAAATACCTATTAGAAAAGAGATTGGACCTATTCTGTATTGTTGCAGACAACTAAACTGTAAACATAGGTAGAATTTTAAGAAGAAAGATGTCACAGTTAAACAAAATAGTACCAAAAATGAAAAGGGCTGCTTTTGAGGCTTTTGTTTACTGAGGTTTCTAGAACAGAAACTGGATGACCATTGGACAGAGATTTTGTGGAGAGGATTCATGATGGGGTAAGAAGTTGGCCTCAAAGACCCCTAAGGTTCCTTTTGATGCTAACTAATCCCATGATCCATTAGAAACCTCATTTACTGTACTAAGTTATACTAGAGTGATACCTTTGCAGCCTTTTGGTGTTTTGCCTCTAAACTAAAATTCTTCAGATGGCTGTGGGGTTTTTGGTCCTTATGGTTACTTTTTTCTTACCGCTTTGCAACTCATTCCTTGTTTTAACAGGATTCTGCTTCATTCTACTTTGTTACTTCTAATATGCTATGGTCTGGGATAACAGCATAACCAAACTTATTAACATTGCATGAATAATTTAAGTGAAGACCTAAAGAGCTCTCCTGTGAATAATGTATTTGGTGCATGGACTTATTGCCACCTATTTTAGTTCTTAAAGGCCCTTTTATCTTTCTTTCAAGTTCTCAGGAGTAGTCTAGATTTGTCAATTATGTGGCTTCTGAAAACTGGTTATCAAATTCCATGCTAAGCTTCCTACTAATTCATAATTTTTTTAAAAAATTCTAAACTCATTACTAAAATTTTCAAAAACACTTAATCATAGGCAATATATGCTTATCACTGAGCAAGACTTTCCTTAGGTAGGTAAACTTTTCCTGTATAGTTTCTTCAAAATGAAAATAGAAAAAAAGAAAAAAGAAAAAAAAATTTTTTTAATGAAAGTAGAATTTATAACTAAATTAGACTATACAACCAAATGAAATTTATTAGAATGCTAATTACTTTTCTCTCCTGAGCTGCTTCATCTTGGTATAAAAGTACAGATTTCTTTAGAATATGGAGAATCATTCTGATTTCACTGGTTTTCTTCTTAATCCCTGCTCTTAGTATATAGTAATAGTTTTAACATTACTCAGTCAAAAACATTTAATGAAAATTTATTATATATCTAGCAGGTGTTCTCAGTTAAGAATAAGAGAAAAACATAATAATGTTTTATATAGACTAAGTATAAAGACTGCTTGACCATTAAGGCACTTACTCTCTTGTTAAAGGAAACAGGAACCAGTTACAGAGCAATCAAGGAAGTATATTATCAGGCAGGATTGGTGCAGATATTATGCCCCTAACACTTGTAATGAGAAATGGAGTTCTGCCTCAATATAGTAGAATCAGAAGTTAGTAATAAAAGTGCATATTCTTTCTTTTTTTTAAGATTTGCTTTGTTAATTAGGTTAATACTGGTGCTAAGAGCCTTTGGTTGTTAAAATTTCCTATCCTTTATTTGGTAAGAAGAATAATTTGGAGACGTGTTTCACTGACTTCATTGGGAGCATGTCTATAAGATATGAAGAAAGCCCTAACATTGCCAATATTTGAAAAATTCAGAGGGTTTATTTTCTAAAGTGTTACATAAATGGCTGTTCCACACCTTTTGCCACTTCCCAGTGTTGGCCAGAGTAATTTTTATGTCTCCCCAATGGATGACGCTGATCTTGCCCCAGTCCCTCCTGGGAGATATAAACGTCTTACATGTCCCCAGCTGAGTCATAAATAATATCTACATATGCCCCAAAGCCCTGAATTGTCATCATCAGTAATACACACAACTGAATGGTATCTGTAAAGTAGATAATTTTCTGGAAAATATTTAAAGGCACAAAATGAACACTGCAATAAAAAACTGCTTTCTACTTAACTTCAACCAATTTCCCTGGATGTATACGTAGAATTATATCTTCACAGAACTTGCAAAAGTCCCAGACTCAAGGGCTGTGTAATCGTCTTCCATAAGCAGCAGCCCTGAGCAATCCTATCCACAATTAGCTGCTTGCCGTCGCTACTAAATTGTTCCCCATACATTATTACACAACATTATTGTTTCGCAGCACAACTGGAGTGAGAGTGCTTGGAAGGACCAAAGATGTTGTCTTTGTCGTGCCCCTGCCCCTAGACAAGGATGTTCTTAAACTGGACACTAGCTAATCCTGTGACCCTTTTCTTTTAGCACCTTGAGTTTGAATTAGGGAACACGTTTTACATCAAAACGGATACACCTCGGATAAAGTAAGCATTGATTGTTTAGCCAAGATGCCCTCCCCCACCCCCCGAAAGTCAGCAGAGAAGCGGCGAATGCCACTTAGCAGTTAATGAGCTCTCCCTTGCCCTTGACCCCAGACTGGATGAGGGGTTCCATCCCTGGGTCGTTAGACTCTGGGAGAAGGGGTGGCGGGAGAAGAGGAGGGCTTGTTTTTGTTGGGGGATGTGGGAAGTAAGAGCTAGCCTGTTTCGCGGTTTTTTAAGCCCCTTGGCATGCCCTGACCTGATCAAGAGGGAGTCAACTGCTCTCTGGAATGTTCCGGGAGAAGGTGGGAGACTGCTTCCAGAGGAGGCCTGTGGGTGCTGGAGGGCACCGGGGGGGTCACCCAGGGAGATGCAGGGCAAGAGACGGGAGGGGCACGAGGGAAGCTGGGGTGCGAGGTGACGGACGCGCGCGGGGGCTGAGGCGGGCGGGTGGAGCTGGCAGCGAGGCAGCGGGGGCAGCTGGTCGGGCGAGAGGATCCCTCCCCGGGCGGCGGCGGCGGCGACACGACCGCGCGGGCTACTGCGCCCAGGCTGTCAAGCGAGCGCGGGGGGCGGGCGGGAGGAAGGGGTGGAGGTGCGAGGGGAGGAGGGCTGGCACCGGAGCGCCGCGGTGTCGGTGCAATAAAAATGCATCCCATGGAACTGCCCATGGAGAAGGACGGGACCGAGACGCAGCAGCAAGAGGACGTGGTAAAAGCGGAGGAGGACGCCCAGGAGGCGGTGGCGGCGGCGGCGGCGGAGGCGGCCGGGAAGTGAAAGGTCTCGCAAAGTTCAGCGGTTGCTGCGGACGCCGAGCCCCGGGCTAGCGGCGGAGGAGCCCGCAGGACCGCTCCGCGAGGCAGCGCGGCCAGGCGGGCTATGGTGCCGGGGCTCCCGCCGCCCCCGAGGTGCCCGCGCCCCTCCAGGCCGGTGCGCGAGGGTCACGCCACCACCCGGCGCGGCCCCAGCCCGCAGCTCCCCGCCGCCGGCGCCCACTGACCGAGCCTGGCGCCCCAGGAGGAGGAAGAAATAAAGAGCCCCGGTTCCTCCCGAGGACTGCTGGCGCTTCATCCCGCAGCCGCGAGGGCTCGACTCCCTCCCGCACCCGCCCGGCCCGGGTCCTCCCGGCTCCTCCCGGCCATGGGGAGCTGCGCGCGGCTGCTGCTGCTCTGGGGCTGCTCCGCGGTGGCCGCAGGTGGGTGGCGACGCTGCCGGGCCCCCAACCCCCTTCCTTCGCCCCTTGTGTTCCCCACCTCGGGACTCGGGGGTGCAGGCGAGTGCAGGCTGAGAGCGCCGAGCTCAGCTCCCAAGGATGAAATGAGTGGCCATGTTCCGCCTCCTTTCCCCGGGTCTCAGCAGTTTAAAATACTGATTTTTTTTTTTTTTTTTTTTTTTTTTGCAACTGCGATACACAAGCCTTTGGATAACCCGATATCCTGGGTGCGCCCGGCCGGAGATAGCGCGACCTTGGTTTTTTTCTCGGTTTGGACTTGTAAAAAACTGCCTTTCCATTTTGTGAGGGAACAAAGGACCAAGCTCGCCATCCCCCGGCACTTCATGGCCTGAGGAATGATGGGGAGGGGTGGCCCAGCGACCCTGGGCGCGCGTGGGCCGGGGCCGCTCTCTTGTTGAGAGCGATCGCCGTCGTCCCCGACCTCATGCTGCGTACTAGGGAGCCAGGTAGGAACACCTGGGGCGGGGTGAGTGGCCTCTCCCTGGGCAGTGGCTAGAACTCAGTGAGACCCCGGGCTGGGATGATAGGTAGTGATCGCCCCGGGTTGCACGGAGCCGGCTTGCCGCCCTTGGGGAATTGGTACCCTGGCCGAGGCTCCGCGGGAGGTCGGAGGCGGGTCTGCTTCCTGTCTCGGTAACTGGACGACCGGTAGAGGCGTCGTCAGATGCGCTCTCCCTCCCACTCCCATCCCGGCTGCCTTGGGTTGCCCTTGGCCACCCGTTCCTAGCTTGCCGTTTCTAAATTCGGGAACCCCTTTTGCTCCTCTCCCTCCTCTTGCAGGTCACCTGGTTTCCAGTTAGGCGTAAGTGCGGTTCAGGGTGTAAGGGGGAAAGAAAGTGAGGGACTCTTTGGCCACTTGGTCTCTCAAACGCATCTCGCTTGCTCCAGAAAGGGGAGTGTGGGCTGGAGGGACGGACTGGTGGAGAGAGAGCACTGGCACACTTCTCCCTTCCCTTCGGTTTCATCCACTCAGCCCCCAGAGACGCTAGCATGAAGTAAAAGCCAGGCTTTAGAGTCTGCATCCCGAACGCGTCGGACTCCTAGGAGCATCCTTGCTACACTTGGATGGTCACTTCTTTAGGGATCTCTAAGTATTGTGTCCACCGATTACTTATCTGGCTCCAGTCTTTTCTGGATTTCTTCCTAGTTTGGAGGGGGGGCATCTAAAATTATTCAGTACTTTTCCCGAGGAGCCGTTAAAGGTCTAAGCTTTTACTTTAATTCTTGCTACTTATGCACCCCTGCATGCACTTGTGCATGCTCCCCCAACCACAAAGTGAACTTTAATAAACCTTTCCCTTTTCAAACCGTGTTATGGCAAAAACATGCAAGCAATCAAGAGGTTGTAAATAAATATCACAAGGCAAGTGTTTCAAGTCAAAAATACTTGTACGGGCAGTATATGATTTTCCCTGAAATGCTTTACAGGTGAGTCATAGCACACTGTGTGTTTGGGTGATCCTGGCCACAAGCAACTGTTGCCCCAGCTAATCAGAAAAGTGGCAAACAGAGTCCAGGCATAACACACACTTGAATTTGACATTTAAAAAATATGCCTAAGGAAGCCCTTTCTTATGGTTGCAAAGAACCATAAGGCTCGTGAGGCTCGTGATAGTCAGTGAGTGTGTGAAATGTCTCTCTTTTAGTCTAAGCTGTCATTTGGCTTCTCCAACAGTATAGTGATAACAATTCAGAGATGCTCCCTCTTAAGAAGCAGAAACGTGCAATTAGCCGGAATTTGGGGTTTGACTTCTTTTTTTCCCTCTCTGTTTTAACTTTTAAAATAGATAATTTTGCTTCAGGTATTCAAAATTAAAATGACAAGCCCAAATTAAGGATTATATTATGTAGTCAGGATGTTAGTAGGTGTATAATGTTTATCATTTTAAGTAATTTTGAAACATTAAAGTCTGTTGGACCTTTGTTTGGGTGGAAGCGCATGTTTCTTTAGGAGGGTGTTTTAGTTCACAGATTATGTTTAAAGGTCCTGTTAGTGGCTGCCAGACTGTAAACATTCTCCTGTTAAGCAAACAGGTAACTACTATAGAACCTGTCATAGGTAGAAGCACTCAAGAGGCAGAGAGCGTGGCAAATAAGCTTTTCTGTCATTTGACAGTTTAGAGGGTTTTTTCTTAGTTACATTTACTTAATATTAAAAATAGATATTGCACATCTTGGCTCCAATGGTCTCTAGCTTTGTCTCCCTAAATGAGATCCCATTGTATACCAATATCTCATATTGATTTTCTTAGAGAATTGGTCCTTTCATGTTTTCGTCTTAAAAATATACAATTCTATATTTCCTCCTTAATGCATTCTCATAAACATGTTAGATAATGCTAAAGACTCAAATTATATTTGAAAGACTAAATTGAGTGATCTTAAAAACATTGTTGGTTTTTGGTATTATTTATGTCATGACTTAAAAAGCAAATGAGTGTATTTCAAAAATAGAGACTGTTAGAAAGCAGTCCCATTATCTTTAGGCCCATTATCTTTACCCAATGTTTCCACTTTCCTTCCTCTCGCTCTTTACCCAAAGTGATTTTATTTTCTTCTATGTGAATTTTACATGAAACGGGCACGCAGGCACACACTCACACACACACATGCACATTCACACACTTGCATATGCAAATAGTATAAATGCAGAACAGTATTCATGCTCAAATTTGGTAGCATTTCCTCTTTACTGAAAGCCTTGGGGCAATATGGGGATAACTCGACTGTTGAAGATGACTAGGTGGCCAAAAGAGGTTTCCAGATGGGTTTGTCTTGAATAACATATGCTGTCCCATCTCTAGGACTGAGTGGAGTGGCTGGAGTGAGTTCCCGCTGTGAAAAAGCCTGTAACCCTCGCATGGGAAATTTGGCTTTAGGAAGAAAACTCTGGGCAGACACCACCTGTGGTCAGAACGCCACTGAACTGTACTGCTTCTATAGCGAGAACACTGATCTGACTTGTCAGCAGCCCAAATGTGACAAATGCAACGCTGCCCAGCCTCACCTGGCTCACCTGCCAGCTGCCATGGCAGACTCATCCTTCAGGTTTCCTCGCACGTGGTGGCAGTCTGCTGAGGATGTGCACAGAGAAAAGATCCAGTTAGACCTGGAAGCTGAATTCTACTTCACTCATCTGATTATGGTGTTCAAGTCCCCCAGGCCGGCAGCCATGGTGCTGGACCGGTCCCAGGACTTTGGGAAGACATGGAAGCCTTACAAGTACTTTGCAACTAACTGCTCGGCTACATTTGGCCTGGAAGATGATATTGTCAAGAAGGGAGCTATTTGCACTTCTAGATACTCCAATCCTTTCCCGTGCACTGGAGGAGAGGTAAGGGCACATGTTTAACTCTACACTGTAAGTAAGGTAGAAAAATGTTACCAGCCCACATTTTTTTTAAAGCATGAAGGTATACTTGTAGCAACATGAATGAAATTAGAATTTTTCATGAGCTTTATTTGTCATAAATTATTTCTCACCCTTAGACATGGATGTGTAGTCATTTTCAAGCAGGTTGCCCACTGGCTAGGTTTAAGTCAGATTTCTAAGATTTTAATTTTTTTCATTTTAAGAAAGAGTAAATATGCAACATTATCATTTTACCTTAGAGGTTTAAAAGGCTACTGATTTCTTCAGTTAGCAGGACTGCTTACTGTGCTTCTGAAGAGGCAAGAGTTACTGAGACAGCCTATTCCTGGAGCCCATGCTGGTATCTTCCTGAAACTTTTACCGTAAATAGGAAGTAAATAAAAACAAAGCCAAGGGAGAAAAAAATATGTTTGTCAGAAGGATACTTTTATGTAACAGAGGAGTTTTACTGTTAAGATTGCAAGAGTGCATAGCAAACAAATGAAGGTAGTTTCTTTTAAGATGCAGAAATTCTTTTTGGACACACATACACATCAGTCGCAGCTTAGGGTCTTGGGTCTATCCTGGGCGCAAGACCATCTCAATATCATTCTGCAAAACAGCCTCCTTAGCTACTAGTCCAATTTCTGTATGGAATGTTTACTCTTTGTTTCATATTTCCCCTCTCCTAAGGGGGAAACATGTCTTTTTTAACTTGCACAGATGTACCTAGAAAGCCCTCCCCCACTGAGATATGTGAAAACATGGAATTTAGAGGCAATTGAGAGAAAGCAGATTAAAAGAATAAAATACCTCCAACGTGTAGATCAAGAAATATCAATGCAGAAAAAAAGAGAAGAGAAAGTATAGTATTTCTAATTCTAGTACATGACACAAACACACAGAGTAGATAAGTGGTCCTCAACAAGGAGTGATTTTGTTACCCCCCCCCCCCATCACGAGGGGGACATTTTTGCTGGGGAGAGGGACACTGTTGGCATCTAGTGGATGGAGGCCAGAGATGCCACTAAGCCTCCTACAGTGGGCAAGACAGCATACCTCCCACTACTGTTCCCAGCAAAGAATTATTAGCTTAAAATGTCAATAGTGTCAAAGTTGAGAAAGCCTGGACCAGGTGTTAAGCATATATCCAATGCGTGTATTACAATGGCTACAGAGACTAAGATAATCATTCTTCTAGCAGTCATTTATATTACTATTCACAGGCTTCCCAGATGATTATATTTAGTAAACATTCACTGAGCCCCTACTATGTGTGTCAGGCATTGTACTCAGTGCTGCTAATTCTGTCTTTGGTTTGGGGGACAGGGGTGCTTGCCAGGGACTTGATGGAAGGACTGGTGTGGAAACTTCTTCTCCCTCCTACCATAGACCCATATGGACTTTTGCCGTTGTTACCCAGCTACTTCTTCTTCTGTGTACACTCCTCAGACCAGGAACAGAGCTGCTGGCACCAGAGCCAAGCAGGATGTGGTACAAGCAGCACACAGACTATTTTCCATTCTTAGTCTTCTTTCCATTCTTCTCTAAAGTTGGCTTAATATTGTAAAGCTGCATGCACCCTGTCATGATGGACATTTTTAAAGATACCAGGACAGGAAAGAGACAGATAAGTTAGACTCATTGTTTTCTTCTGTGGAGAACACTTTGTGTAGCAAACAAATGAATGGCTTGAGCTCTCCGATTGCTTTGGAATTGATCCACAGGCTCCTATCAGTTCCCTACATCTCAGTGCTACTGGGCCATGTGTACCTATGAAGTAGCAAAAATAGAGTTTCAGTAACCAGATGGCAGGCATGCTTGCTTAGCAAATATCATATTGAATGTATTACAATGGCCCAGCAATTACTTAGAGATGACTAAAGTAACATTTATTTAACCTATAGCAGAGCAAAATCTTGTCTTCTTTAAAGCCAAACTACTTATTGTCATCAATGCTTACATCAAATTTCAAGCAGAGACAAAAATTTACGTTAGATAGATCTTTCAATGTGCAGTCACCTTTTATATCCAGTTAAAAAAATTTTTTTTCTGTAGTTGTTATCTCAGCAAACATATTTCAATGGCAAGAAAAACATCAAGTGCCACCTAGTTCTCTCTAGAGCATTATTTGCAAGTGTACATTAAACCATCATAGAATTTCTTCCCTTCAGAGACAGGTTTGGGAACGAATCTTTCCCTCCTGAGTTAGAGAGTAGAAGAGAGTCTTCCTCAAAGGTAAGGACCAGAGGAAGCCCCCTAGGGAATGATTATTATCTACCTCTCGTATGTTGCTTTGGAATATAAATTAGTGCTGAGCTACAAATTAATTTTTCAGTACAACCCTGTATCCTCAATCACTCTCTTTGAAAATTGAGTGATCAGAAAAATAAGCCAATTAATCTAGCATCAAATAAGTAGTCTCAAATTTCATTTACTCCTTATTTATAATACTATAGACCTGTATCTTCCTCCATTCTTTTTTTTTTTTAATTTATTTTATTTATTTTTATTTTTGGCCGCGTTGGGTCTTCGTTGCGGTGCGCGGGCTTCTCATTGCAGTGGTTTCTCTTATTGCGGAGCACGGCGCGCAGGCTTCAGTAGTTGTGGCACACGGGCTTAGTTGCTCCGCGGCATGTGGGATCTGCCCGGGCCAGGGCTCGAACCCATGTCCCCTGCATTGGCAGGCGGATTCTTAACCACTGCGCCACCAGGGAAGCCCTTCCTCCATTCTATGTAAGACTTCTCAGGCTTTCTCTAGGTATTATCCTACTACTCAGACTAATATAAATATATCCCAGACTTAATTTGTTTCCATTGTTCATTCTAAAATATTTCTTTGGGCTTTTAGGGCCCTAGAGAGTCCTGTAGTTTCATGTCTAAGAAATCAGATACGCCCATCTTCAGAGTGGAAGGCACCAGTCATCTGAAAGAGGACTTTAAAAATATAGGCCTGAAAAATCCACCCAGAAGAATACTTTTTAAATCCAAGAATAATTTTTAAATTTAAATACTTTTTAAATCCAAGTCAAATCTACTACACAGAAACTTTCTAAACTGGTCAGCAGTTTCAAAGAATAGGATATGGTTATCCTAAAATGTGTCTCCTTTACAGGAGAGGAGATTGAGGCTCAGAGGTAGGGCGATTTGCCCAACGACATACAGTTAGTTAGTTATGTGACAGCGCTAGGACTAAATCAAAGTCTTCTGACTTTAAGTATAGTATTTGTTTCATAAAACCATGTTCTCTCTCCATTCCCTCTAAGAGTTGCTAGCAAAGAGCTATCTGCCTTTCTCCTCGCTCACTCTCTCACATTTGCTATTCATTTGTATGTAACATGAAGGTAAGAAAGAATTTGCCAGATGGCTTTCTCCTGAGCAGGAATGTCCTCTGAGATGTCAGTGGTGTTCTGGGAATAAAAGTTTCCATGGCCAAACCAGATTGGGAAACACTGACTGGGTTTAACAAAATTAGACATTTATAAGTATTTTATAAGACATTTATAAGACATTTATAAATATTCTCATTATGTGTCCTCTGTCTCCAAGTGGGAAGTATAGGATGGGACATTCCCAAACTTATTTGCCCATGCAACCCTCTTTTTGCAGAACTCCGATTACTATCTTTCAGAACTCTAGAGATCCTCAGAGCACAACTTGGGAAATGCTGGGGTGGAGGTATTAAGTGCTCCCAAAATCCTGGTAAAAGGCACAGATGGGGGGAGATGTTGTTCAAGGGGAAGTTTCAGTTATGCAAGATGAACAAGTTCTGGAGATCTAATGTACAACAGTATGACTATAATTAACAATATTGTGTACTTGAAATTTGCTAGGAGGGTGGATCTTGAGTATTCTCACCACACATACCGAAAAGTGGTGACTATCTGAGGTGATGGAAATGTTAGCCTGAATGTGGTGATTATTTCACAATATTTATGTATATCAAATCATCAAATTTATACCTTAAATACATACAATTCTTAATTTTCAAATATACCTCCATTTTTTTTAAAAAAAGGCACAGGCAGACGTGGTGCTTGGCATGGTACTGGGAATGGGGGTGGGGAAGGGAGAGATAGAGAACAAATAACTAAGTAAAATATACAGTATGCCAGAGTGTGATAAGTAGTAAGGAGAAAATAAAACAGGGTAGGGAATGGGGAATGCTGGCAGGGGAGGGCTTGCTGTTTTTAAAACAGGCTGAAGGATTTGTGTTTGATGGAACAGACAGTGACAAGAACTCTGAGTTCCTGGCAAGTTTTCTTGAGTGAACAAAATCTATACTTAAGGGTCCCATTTCTTTCAACCTGTTGATATGGAAAAATGAAGTTGTGTATTAAAATGACAAACACTGGTAAAAATCCCTCTTGCTAGTGTTTCTTAAAATGAGAGCATTTGAAAAGGAACCTGAATATCATTGATGGAAAAGCACATGACTGATGAGTAATCTGAAGCCTGAAGAGAGTTAAGTGACTTGTCTACAATTACTCAGCTGAAATTCGTGTTTCCTGACTTCTAGCCCAGTGCTGTTTCCACTATACTAGTTTGAAATTCCTTTGTACCAAGCTGTGTAGTGTGAAAGATACAAAAACTATATACATTCCTTTCCTTCGTAATCCTTACAGTCCAGTGGGTAAGAGATTAAATGTGATAATTTATGGACTGATTGATTAAATAATATGAGGTAGTGCATGATTAATTCCCCAAGTATGTTGTGAAAATAATATGCTTTGCAAGATCTGAGTATCTGTTTGTCTCTTTAGGCCATTGAAAAGGATTATATTTTAGTACCTTGTGATAAAGTCAGTATGGAACAAATGTGCAGAAAATGATAAATTAATCAGGTTTTTACAGGTATTTATATGTATAATGTCCTAAACAATATTTAGGATTTTTAAACTGAAAAGATAAAACAAAGTAATACATGAGTAGAAATGCTTTCTAAACACTATTCTTTGGTTAGCTACTTGTTTTCTTCAATCATTGAAATGTGCTCATGCCTATTTTTTCAGCAGCATCAGTCATGAGTCACAGTGGCAGCTCTTATCTACTGAAGCTTTCCCATCTGCCAGGCATTCTGTAGAGTCCTCTGCATCCCTTATTTTCACAAGAACCCTGTTAGTTGGGTACCAGTATTGACCCCATTTTACAGACAAAGTACCTGAGACTTAGTGAGTCAGAGTAACTTGGTCAGATTAAGTAAGTAATGAGCTAACTTGTGCCAGAGCTGGGATGATTAGCTTGCCTTAAAATTATTTATATGATTAGGTTTTATTATAACTCCAAAATTAAAAACAAAACAAAACTAAAACTAAATTGCTCTGGTAGTTATTAAACTGTAAAACTTACAGTTTAATTGATAATTTGTAATATGGGTATGTGAACTTTGCATAATAAAGTCAATTTTTTTTACATTAGATAGAAAAATAACAAGTAAAGATTCTTTGCACTTAATGTTACCCAAGATCATTTAAAATAAACTATATGGGAATGAGTATTACAGTCCTTCAGTACCATTTAGCATACTTTTTATTTGACTGATTTGTTTGTTGGGTGGAAGGGAAATACTTTTTATCTAGTTGGTAACCGCTTTAAGTAATTCTTCTAAGTTATTAATGTTATGCTTTGAAGCATATTCTCAGCTCTAATTTTGTTGAACTTTTTTGAAAATAAAATGTTGTATATATTTGTTTAGAGTGTTTCAATTATCCACACCCTGGGGCTACTCCCTTCCTGTAGGGGTGGGGCTAGAGACTTATAACAGCACATTAAAAAAAATGGCTTTAGTTTAAGGAAAACCCACAGGATGGTTATCAAGTAAAATTATTCAAAGGAGCTACATTAAAAATTTGAACAAACCCAGAGATTAAATCAATAAACTTTGATTTATTGATTTCAATGGGTGAATACCCCCCCCCACCAAATACCTTCTTTCTGGCTATTAAAAAAATCTGTTTAGCATCTGCTTGCTTCCTATTTGTTCCATATGATGCTTTAACTTTGCCAGTATTTGGTTGTAATTTTCTGGAAACTTTGAGAGATCAGATTGCAAAATGCTGAGTTAGTAACTGATGATTCATATTGAAAAATTAAGGCCAGACAGTGAGGAACAGACACCTGGAGGTCAGGTATATCTGGGCATACAAGGTAACTTCCTACCAAGGAGTGGAGAACACAAACCAGACTGGGAGTATTAGAGGCTGGGGGCTCTGGAAGATGAGGAAAATGAATCATGCCAGAGAATATGGAAGTTGCTGCTTCTGATCAGTAATCAGAATTGTCTGAAAAGTTACTGAATGTAATCTCTTTCTCGTCTGCACTCCCATGCACTCTGGTCACTCACATGTAACTATAATATCATGTCCCCCATCTCTTCTATTCCTACAGTGTTCACTTCTTGAGGAACTTTGTCTCCTCTCTCACTGTATTCACTCTGTGGCTCCCAGACCCCCAACCTCTGCACCTAGCACAGATCCCCACAAGGCATAAATGTCCAGAGTACATTTGGAGAATACTTCAGGACAGTGAGGAGGCTGGTGCTGAATTGAATTATATGAAAATAACAGTAAAATGATAATACTGTTTACTAATTGTGTTGGATGTTACACAACTCCTAAGTATCCTTTCAAACTAGTCATGATTCGTTCATTCTTCTTACAAATATTTATATAGTGTCTCCTATGTGCCAACTATTTTAGGAGTTGGGGACACACAGCAAAAAGTCAAAAACTGCTGCCCCTGAGTTTACATTCTAAATGTAAGGTGCTAAACAAGTTAAGTAAGTAAAATATATGGAATGTTAGATAGTATCAATAATAAGTGTAAATTAAGAAAGAAAAAAAAAAGCAGGGAAGGGGGCTAGGAAGTAGGAAGGGGGTTTTAAATGTTTAGACAGAGCTCCCAGGGAAAGCCTCACTGTGACTTTTAAATAAGGACCTGAAGGGAAGCAGAAATGAGTCATGGGCATGTCTAGGGGAAGAGCAAAGGCCCTGAGAAAGTCTGCCTCCTACTGATAGGACAGTGAAGAGGCTGGTGCTGAAGCAGAGGGGTTGAGGTGTAGTATAACAGGTGAGGTCAGAGGTCAGAGGGATAATGGGGAGGTGTGGGAGATTATGTGGGCCTCATAAGTAGGTGCCCAGGATGGCCCGAATTTACACCTAGATCACTTAAATCCTATTAATTATTTGTAGCATCCCCTTTCACTCTCCAAGAGATCCCAGTTTGGACAATAAGTTATTATACAGTCATTGAGTTTTACTCTGAATGATATTGGAAGCCACTGGAGTCTTGAGCAGAGGGGCAATATGATCAATTTATTTTTAATAGGATTTCTCTGGTTTGTGTGTTAAGGAAAGACCAAAGGGGGAAGCAGGGAGACCAGCTAGAATGCTGTTGCAATAATTCAGGCTAGATCTGATGGTGCATGGACAGAAGGTAGCAGTGGAAATGGTAAAAAGCTGTTGAGTTCTGGATCAGTTTTATGGATAAAAGCCAACAGCATTTGCTGACAGGTTGGATGCAGGGTATGAGAGAAAGAGAGAAGTAAGTATGTTTTTAGCCTGAGCACCTGGAAGAATGGGATAGCCAATTACTGAGATGAAGAAGACTCTAAAGGGAACAGATTTGGGGAGGAATGCCAGGAGCTTATATGTGGACACGTTAGGTATGAGTTGCCTGTGAGACATCCAAGTGGAAATACCGAGTAGGCAGTTGGATCTGTGAGTTTAAAGTTCAGAGGAGAGGTCTGGACTAAATATATAAACTTGGGAGTCATCAGTGCAGAGATGATATTTAAAGCCATGAAACTGGATGAGATCATCGAGGGAGTGGGTGTGGATAGAAAAGAGGAAAGTCCAAGAATTGAGCCCAGGAGAGGATCAAAGTTAGTCCACTGACGCTGCCATTACCAAAAACGCTTGGAACTGCCCAGGCTTATACAAGAACCAGTCTTACCAATCTGCGGGTTCAATGGTTGTTTAATTAAGCAACAACATGAATTCGAATAACATTGACTTGCTACAGTCGAAACAGAGGGTACAAATTCTAAAATGAAAAGTCAGAGGCAAGGCATGAGAACTGCAACTTTAGGTTTTCAAAAGATGAACCGAAACAAATAGGGAGAAGGGAAAGCACTGATCAGGTTATGAATGATGATAGAAAAGGGAGAGGGAACAGTATTGAAGGAGAATGATAACCCTTGAAAATGTCATGCTGAAAGAGAAATGTTGATTTTAGGTGCTTTCAGATTTTAAGGGCCTCACATTCCATTTTATCTTGACTCATCCAACTTTTAATCTTTTTTTGACCCAAAATTCCAGCTATAGGAGCAATTTTTTGGAATGATTTTTTTAAAAAGGCATTTTTTAAATGCCCCTGAGCTATTACAGTATTGGAAATGAAATTAAAGTATAGCATTGTACACATTTTTTCTGCTTAGTGGGCTGTGAAATTTAATTTGCAAAATGTGATGGAGAACATCTACCTAAGGCAAGGGTGCTGTGCAATTAATCCCATTTATGTAGAAGTATTTACATTTTCACAATCTTGAAAAATATTAATGTTTTTATTAATGCTTATGTATTAATGTTTAGTTGTTCTATTAAGGAGGAGAAGAGAAAAGCATCATTTAGAGATCCCAGTATAATGTGCCAGTTTCTATTATGTTGGGCATTTTGTATACATCTCACTTTATCATCTCTAAGAAACAAGCTCTTTTTCTGGATAGTTTGTCTTGTTAACAAACAAACAAAAACAAAACACCAACACTCTTTCTATGTCATATTTCACTTGTCTTCCTAACTTTCCTGTAACTGACAGGAGCAGAAGTCTTTCAAGGCATCAGCTATGTTTGCCGATGTTACTTTACACTTCATAATCACAGTTCCTAAAACAAAACAAAAAAAGTATGAAAAACATTCAGATGCTTTCTGCGTGACATCATTTGTGCTAACACTCTATCTTTCAGCAGCTACTGAAACAGGTTTCAGTGTTTTAAAATTAAATCAAAGAGAGAAAATTTAATCACTCCCTTATACTGTTTAATCTCCATTAAGAATTTGTGTTTCTTTTTATTTCAGCCAACCTGACCTTGCTGAGGTCTTTGAGGCTTTCCATCAGTTCCTTTTGTAATTGATGCCCACATTTTTCTCATATCCTGTGTCCCAATGAATAAGGTTCTCTGACTCCACTCCCACCTCCAAATAAAAAGCAAAAGTAAATGGAGGCCACATCAACCACTTCTCTGTCAGAAGAACTAGGCACCTCAGTCTCCAACAACCCATGTTCACCATCCCAACACACCCAAAGGGGTAGGACACTACACTCACCCTGTTGTAACAATAGCTGTCTCTATGATGATTACCAAAGTTCAGAAGAACATAGGCCCACTGGGGAATCCTTTCTGGGGCAGGGGACATAGTGAAGAGGTATAGTTTGCAACAACAGAAAGGTAATTGTCAACTCCTGCTCCCCAAACCCCTGACTACCTTCCTGCCCACATGCTCTATCAATCCTGTTTGTTACTTTTGGCCATTTTTCTTTCTAATTTTTATTTCTTCTCTTTAATAATTGAGTTATGTCACATTAGACCACTTCTTTTATCTCTTCTCTGGCCCCCAAATATCTATTGGTCTGCAAAAATGGACATGATACCTAGCCTGCTCCCATGATTTTCTCTCTGGAATCTTCTGTCAGTTCTCTCAACTCCATTGCCCCCTTGTCTGTCCATCACATCCCCATTCTAGATCAATTCTACTGTTCGCCTTCTTGCTCCTTCAGCTAAATAGCTGAACTCTAATGGGAAAAATAATAACACAATTGTGCTGAGAGATACCTCTACAAATTTATGTTTTCAAGCCTGAATTTGGCCCTCAAACTTCCCTGGAAATCCTTTTTCCCTCAGCTCCCTTTCACTCCTGCAATGACTCTTTCAAAGTGTCTTCTCCTCTCCCTAAGACCCCTTCTCACACCCATTCCTTGCTCTCAGCCAAAGAGTTTGTCTCTTACCTCACTGAGAAAATAAAAACCTAAACAAATAGCATTACTGTCTAACCCAGAAAGACCCATCAAGGCGAAAACTGAGATTCATTCTCGATTCTTTTCTCTCCTTCACCCAGCTTCAGTCATTCACCAGGGCCTGTCCCATTCTGCTACTTCAGTGTCTCTTGAGTACGTATGCTTCTTTCCATCCCCACAGCTACAAATGGTGGTGCAAATCATTTCTATGTATTATTGCAATGTTCTCCTGAAGGTTCTCTCTCTTCTGTCTTGCTTGCTTCCCAATCTGTTCTCTATACCACACTCTGAAGGATCTTTATGAAATCTAAAATGTCACTTCTCTGCTTAAAACCCTTCACTGACTCCAGCTTCCTCATAACGTAGTCCACGTTGTTTAATGGGGCATGCTAGGCCCTTTCTGAATACCCGCTGCCTCATCCTCATCACTGCCTCTTACACCCCAGCCTCCAGCTCTGTCTATTGAACTACTTGTATTACCCCAAGGTGCCATGCTCTTTCTCATCCTCTGACCCTTGCACACATGCTTTCTTTTCCTGAGATGCTCCTCTCTTCTGCTCCTCTCCCCAAGCCCTACCTCTCATCCACTTAGCTAAGTTGTCACTCAAATATTTTTGGATGGATGGATGAAAGGATAGATAATTCCTATTCATCCTTGAGGACTTTCCTTAAACTTCACCTCTTTCCAAACTTCTGGGTTAGGTGCACTATGTATGTGCCTTACACCTGTGCACCCTTACCACACGCTCACCTCTGTCATGGCGTTTATCACATTGTTCTGTGAGCTCCTTAAGGTAGTCCAGACCACACTTCGAGAAACACTACCCTTGCGTCTAACATGTTGCCTGCTAAATAGCTGTTTATCAAATATATGAACTCTGAGGCATTATTATTGTTAATATTATCTATAATAACTATTTGTTACCTTTTGTTGTTTAAAGCATCTTTATGGCAGAGTACCTGGTCTGCAGGCACACTAAACAGTATGTTTGAGAGATGACTTGCTAAATGTCTGTTAAGTTAGCCATTTAGGATGACAGATCCTAAGGCAGATAGTTAATTAGTACAATTTCTCAACAAGAACAATGTCGTAGCCTCCATCCCTTTGCAAACCCAAACCACAGGCTCTATTTCTAATCTGCAAAGGCCTGGTACAAAGGGTTGCAGTTTAGACGGAAAGGTACAAATCTATCAACACCTGTTGGAAAACAGCAGAAGGTGCATGTAAAGGTTAACTGGGGGATTTTGTTCAGTTTTTCATTGATATCATTGGAAATGATTGAATAGAGGGCCTCATGCTTCTGCTCCTGCAGTGCTTCCAGCTGGGCTTCTTTTCACAATGCTGTGTTGGGTGCAAAGGTGGGTTTTTTTGTGATTCTGGAAGACAGTCACCTTATGACATGGTCTCTGGACAAACCTGTGCAGCTATCTGGTTCACTCAGATAAACTGCCAAAGTTGTTACTCCCTATCCCTAAGAAATATTATTTCAAGTAAGCCAAACCCCACTCACCTGCATTTCTAGAGTTGGGAGGAGAAACTAGCTTTGAAGAAAGAGGTTTAAATATTCTTTTCTTTGAAAAATCAAACCAAAAAAAACTTAAAAATATAAAACTTGTAAGTTATGTCTCTTTCTTATTATCTGAACTTCACTGTAGTATATTCCTGCCTTCAGGGAGTTCACAGTCTGATTGGGACTTTTAAATTGCTGTCTCTTAAAGTATAAAAAAATAATTGAAAGGTGGAGAAGGAAATTCCATGGAAAAGTGCACATGTGTGAAGAAGGTCAATGCTCAGAATGGTTGGAGAGTATGGAGTGGTGGGGAATGGAGAAGAGAGAGGGATGAGGGAAGATGAGGCTAACCCTGAAGGCTCAGTTCAGGTTATACAGGGTCTAGTGTGCAAAGTATTTTGGACTTGATCCTGTGGGTAGTGGAGATCAATCAGTAGCTCTTCTGGGTAAGGACAACATAATCAGAACTGTTTAAGAAAGACAACTCAGGGAACGGTGTGAAAGATTCTTGAGCAAAACTTATGAGATTAAACTTAATAGTGATAAACTCCTCTTTTCAAAAATCAGCTGTAATACCACCAAAGAGGTGTGACTTATCAGCCATTCATGTGAAAAAGACCTGAGGGTTTCGTTTGACTGTAATCTCAATGTGAGTCAACAATACATCATGACTGCCAAAAAAGCTAATGCAGTCTTAGGCTGCATTAATAGAAAAATAATGCTCCAAACAAAAGAGAATAGTCCTTTTGTTATGTTCTCTAGTCAAAGCATAGCTAGAATATTATGTTCAGGTCAAGATATTCCTATTTAGAGAAAGCTGAGCAGAACTGGTGAGATCAATTAGAAACCTCATTATATCATGAACAATTAACTTGGGATATTTCGCCTATGAGAGAGGATTTATGGATGTTCAGGAATTGCTAGCATTCTTCAGATGTTTGAAGGGGGATTAAATGGACTCTGATGCTTTCAGAAAGCAAGAGTTTGACCAAAGAAAGACTTTTTAAAAAAACAGATGTATCCAAAAGACAAAGTGAGATCCATTGAGTTTCTCATCCCATGAAATATTTCAGCAAAGGCTGAGTGAGCCTCTATGAGAGATGTTACAGAGAGGATTTGTGTACAGATTTGAAGATTTGTCTCAGGACCCCTTAATGTCTCATCCACCTCTGAATACATGGATTATGCCATAGAATGAGTAAATGACTTAAGAAAATTCTTTATATCCAAACTACTCCAATAGCAGGGGTCTTGGGCTGGATACTGCTTAGCTAGTCACATCAGTCTTCCTGCTAGCTAGGCAGGAGCCCTCAATTTTTGTGTAATCTTTTTGGGGAGATCTCACTTCTTTCAAGGTGAATGGGTCCTTCTTCTTAACCACTGAACATAAGGAAGTCACTTAACTGCTAAAGAAATGAGTCCCTACTCTCTCTGAGTCTCTATTTTGTATGAATAGATGATATTTTATCTATAGCTTATATTTCTAGATGCAATGTGGTAGCGTAAGTGGAGGAGTTGGAGGCCCATATCAGGTCCATCACCAGGTTTCTTGTGGTTCTATCTCTAATTGGTTCTCACCTCCACTGTTACCACTTTAATTCAAGTTCCTCATCTCACACCCAATCCTCTCAAGTAGCTTAAATGGCTCTCTCTTAAATTTAGGGGTCTTAGACTCTTCATTTGTAAATTGAATCAATGTGAGAAAGGACAAAATAAGGCACATATAAATGTGTTTTATAAATGGCTAAGTACTCTATAAATGCTAATTATTATTAATAATAATATAGTTCAATTACATTATTAGTGAAGTGCACTTTTAGGTCACTTCATCCAGTCAATCAGCAAATATTTGGATGCCCACTACGTGTCTAGCACTATCTCAGGCTCTGGGGATACAGTAGTACACAAAAATAGACATAAAATTCATTCTAAAGCCCAGGCAACTGACTTACAAATAAATTTTTAGAACACAAACCACTTGTAAGTTAGGGACATCCTGTACTAACATTGGTTAACTGTCAACGTTTTCCAAGGGCATCAAGGGTCTACATTTTTGCTTAGTGCTTTTGGACAGATATTTAGAGAACACATCAGTCTTGGTCATTTCATAGTAGATAGAGTGAATATAAAGAATTATATACTTTTTACTAAAGCAGTAGCCCAGTCATCTTCACAAACAGGCAAAATTAGACTAGAAGGAGTTAGATTTAGAGAAAAATGAACAAATCAGATGTACAAAGAACAATTCATGTCTCTTCATTCCATATTTAGTTCTACATATCTATTGTGACTCTACAAATTCTTTTAAAACTATATTATGAATGTCAAGCACAAAATAAAGAACTAAGTTTTAAAAGATATTTTTAGATGGCAAAGTTATGTTAAGAGATAAGTATGAGCTTAAAGTAAAACTTCTTATCAAAACTGAAAAAAAATGTATCCACCTACACCTTGCTGGTATTTCAGACTCAAGGAGGAATTTCCAAGTGATTCTAGTAAGAGGTTGCTCTGTAGGGAACTCAGAGTGAGTGAGCAAAGTTCAGTTCCTGACCCTGGTCTGGATTCCCTATTTGGACTTGTCTTTATTCTTTTGTTAAGAATAGATACTCTTCATGACTTTGTATGGTAGGTTTGTTGTTAAAATTAATGGTCTTTTAAAACAATATGCTTGAAAAAGTCTCTCTTGAAGGCCTGTTCAAGTTAGTCAGGGAGTTACAACATGTTTAAAAGATTATCAATTTGAAATACGGTAACCAGAACAGGTGGGAAACACCTGTTTTCCAAGAACTTTATAAAATATGCACCAGGCGCACGTGGAAATTCATGGGCCAAGAGTTCAGTGATGTATTATTGCTGTTCCTTTTTAGTTCTCCTTTTTAAAAAGCCCACTTGAGAAAGCATTTAGCTACTTCTGGATGTTCTAGCAGGTGCCGTAAGTGTAACCAGAAGGATATGTTACTTGTGGAGCTGGCCCCTGGTACTTTCATCCTCAGAGGCCATTTTAATCTCCTGGTCAGTTTCAACCAGTCACCTTCATCCCTTCAGCTGCTTATGGGGACAGGGGGAACCAATTCTGTTCATATGTACCTACTGAATATTTAGACTGCTGTGGCCACCCCCAACCCCCCTTTGTTACGTCAGCCTTACCTGCCAGTTTGCCTATCAGTTTAGTTGGTGTGTAACCAGAAATATTATTTTCTCATGAACTAAATAATACAATGACAGATACTATGGAAATATGCAGATAATATTATGACATTCTATTCAGATATAGAAGTGACTCCTTCCTTCCCTTCCCCACCTCCCAAAATAATGACACTGGAACGGCAATCTTGCCTCCCTGTTTTACCGTGATTGTAGGTGAGTGCTCAGGAGGCTACATAAATAATATTCTCATGGTGAATTCATTGTTTTTTTTTTACTTTCATACCACTGTCCCTACTCATCAACTCCATTTCTTCCCAATTAGCTGTATTGAAATACTATAGGTGTTTTAAAATCTGAATATTCCTTAGGTTACAGAAAAACCTTTGAAATGCATTTGGATTGAAAAAGAATTGGAAAAAAGTGTTCAGCGGTAGAGTTTAGAATTTGTTTGACATCTTAGAGGGGGAAATGTGAGGAAAATAGTGTCATCGGTAGCTTACATACATAAATAAAACAGAGGTCATTTGCTACCTAGCCAGAGTGGTAAATGGTCTAAAAACTACATGATATGAGACACTGTAGATATGTTACCTGGAAAATGAAAGTGAAGTTGGTGGCTGCCCTTAAATATTTGAAGGACTTGCTTGTTGAAGGTAAAATAGACTTATTTTGTGTAGCTTCAAGATCAGTATTAGAAGTTGCAGAGGACAGATCTAGCTTAACACAGAGGAACTTTTTGATAATTAGAATCGTCAAAAAATGAAATATGCTGCCTGATGAGGGTGTGGGATCTAATAGAGAACAGATGGGTATCAGCCATTCTAGAGGAACTTCCAGCATTGAGAAATTTGGTTAAATGGCTTATGTACTCTTCTGATTTAAAAAAATATTATTTTGAGCTGTTTTCTTACACCGCTTTTAACAGAGCTCACTCAATTTTCAAGAATTAGGGAACAACTGAAATCCTACGCATGACTGATTTTTCTTATTCAGTTTTGTATCCAGAGTACCTAGCACAGTGCCTGATACAAAGTATCTCCTCAATAAATAATGGTTGAATGAATAAATAAATGCTTCTTTTATTAAAAGGCTTAATGTCATATAGACCTGGAATTTTATCTTTAATCACGGCTCTGTCATCACTCAGAAATGACACTGCTGATAAGAGACACAATTAGGATTTATATTAGCCAAGCTTGCAATCCATCCAGGTTGGAAATGTCTTTTTCTTATCTAAAGTATGAGAAAAAAAACATTTTTAGAAACTGAAATGAGATTTAATTTGTTTCTCTTTGGAGGTCAGGATTTCTATTATTGGCTTCATGCTCTGTAAGCTCAATGGCTTAAACATCCTGAAATTTCTGTACTTCCAGTTCTTCTCTATAAATCTCTACTCTGGAGTGGAAGGAAACAGACTAATTTTATAGTATTTATTGTTTTCTATCTTTTTAAAAATTTTTATTTATTTATTTTTGGCTACGTTGGGTCTTTATTGTTGTGTGCGGACTTTCTCTAGTTGTGGCGAGTGGGGGCTACTCTTCCTTGCGGTGCGCAGGCTTCTCTTCTTGTTGTGGAGCACGGGCTCTAGGCGTGCGGGCTCAGTAGTTGTGGCTCGTGGGCTCTAGAGCACAGGCTCAGTAGTTGTGGTGCACGGGCTTAGTTGCTCTGTGGCATGTGGGATCTTCCTGGACCAGGGCTCGAACCTGTGTCCCCTGCATCGGCAGGCGGATTCTTAACCACTGCACCACCAGGGAAGTCCCTTGTTTTCTATCTCTACAAACATATAAATTAGGGATACCAGTCTTTCAGTTGAACTGATTGTACTTCATTACATGTAGGTCAAAGTAGAGAAAATAATATCTACTTTTTATCTTTTAAGCCAGTTTATTGGCTTTTATTTCTGCAAGTTTCTCCTTCTAATTAGCTTTCAGCTCTCTTCTTTAATTAATCTCTTGCAATTAATCCTCGAATGTCAGACTAGAACTTAATGGGAAAAGGTATATGAGATTTATCTCTACTGGGAAAACTTTTCATGGTGGCGATCAACACCTATCTTCAAGGTCTCCTACAAGTGAAGGACAAAGTGGCCCTATGCTACCTATTACCATAGTAATAGCAAATATTTGTCTATGGTTTAGAGAAAGTCAAGAGGTCCCTTTGAAGTCTATTTGTTTTGTAGCCAGGATTTCCCCTCCAGAGTAACAGTGTTTAAAGTTTGATATATTTTTTAAACCTTAAGCAGTACATTTTGGTTGCTCCTGATTAAGTCTCTTGAATGAAAAGTTGAAAGCACATTCTAGCGGAGGTTTGCATTATGGAAATCCTCCAATAGGCACACAAATGTTCAATAAGAAAGTTAGTTTTAAAGTCAAACTAATTGGGACTTCCCTGGTGGCACAGTGGTTAAGAATCCGCCTGCCAATGCAGGGCACATGGGTTCGAGCCCTGGTCCAGGAAGATCCCACATGCTGTGGAGCAACTAAGCCCATGCGCCACAACTACTGAACCTGCACTCTAGAGCATGTGAGCCACAACTGCTGAGCCCACGTGCCACAACTACTGAAGACTGCGCGCCTAGAGCCTGTGCTCTGCAGCAAGAGAAGCCACCGCAATGAGAAGCCCGTGCACTGCAACAAAGAGTAGCCCCCGCATGCCTCAACTAGAGGAAAGCCCGCGTGCAGTAACAAAGACCCAATGCAGACAGATAAATAAGTAAATAAATAAATTTATATTAAAAAATAATAAAATAAAGTCAAACTCATTGCCATCTGTGGTTTTCTATGGTACATAGTTAGGGAAAGTGTTTGTTTTTAACTTATACGTATATATGCATTTTTATAAGGAAGATTAATTGAGGGGATAAACAGAGGGGAATAAAAATTTTAAAGCCTTTAACATTAAAAAATGGCTGAAAATTTTTGCCACAATGGACAATTTTACTGGCATTCAGTCTTGTTAGTGTTTGAGAGTTGTCTTACTCTTAAAGAGGAGGATAAAAGAAAAGAACTATGTATTTATAGAAATGTAGATATAGTAGACTTCGAGAATTCTTCTGGGTGTTAACAGCTAAGTGTTCATGGTTTATCTTTTTTCAATGTGGGTAGGTTTTGTAAGTAAACTGGAGATCCAAGGATGACTCTTTTAGTGCACTTCATTTAAAGGGATATCTCAATTGCTGTGCTGCAGGAAAATTCACTTTTCCATGTGCACAATTTTACATTCTGCATTAAAGTATCTTGATATTACAGTTAAGCAACTGAGGCATAGAAAAGGGTAAAGAGCTTTGTTTTGATCGTGTTGAATGACAGCAGGGCCAAAGTGAAACCCTAGGAACTTTTAATTCAGTAAGTGAAATAGCTACCCAGAGCTATTGTAATATCATCTACTTTGAAAAAAAAAAAAAGGGATATCTGCAACACTATGGTTTCTGCTCCGTAAATACTGAGTACACCTCCAAATACAACAAATTATAGAAAGCAATTTCATTTGCAAGTTTCATTTGCTCAAGGGAAAGATCTCAGGTAGAATCCTCTACCCTTTAGGGAGGAAGGGGAGGTGGATAGGGAAGGAATAAGAAAGAATAATTACATTTCAGTATTCAAAGTGATCTCCTTAAGATCAGTTAGGTTTTCCCTTTTGTCTCGTTTCTGACACTCAAGAAGTTGCAACATCTTAAAAGTTAGCAGTTTGAAATGGGATTTCTGCTTCTGCTTGTGAAGGATTAACTGCTGTAGGAATTACCTTTCCACATTAAAAAACTAGAAAACCAGGAAAAAAATATGTGATACAATTATTTCAGACTGGCCAACAGGCAGCACAAGACTGATCTCTGAGAGGGGAAACAAATATGACAAGCCCTGTGACTGTCCAGCTTATTGATGGGGCATTTCTAAGGCATGGCATAGGAAGGGGAACCCAGAGTCCAGTGATCTCACTGACTTGAGGAGATCAGTGCTCAAGGAGGCCAAGGCAGCTAGAATTTGTGGGGAAGAGTACTGGAAAAGAGGAAGCTGCAGAAAGAGAGAAGTCCAAAGATCTGTCCAAAGGTCCCCTCAAATCTTTGGCTGAATACTGAGCTGCTTATGTGTGAACTAAAACTCTATGAGAGTGGAAAAAGAACTGATAGAATGCAGAGGCTAGCTGAACAATTTCTAGTATTCCCAGAAGGCTGAGAATAGTTCATGTTCCTACCACCCAAAGTGGAAAGACCTCATAATTCACAGGCACTGGGAACGGTTCTCAGAAGGGTCCTCAGATGGCCTTACTAGTGGGGTTAAATTAGCTCTAGAATAAAGACTAGACTGGATTCGCCCTAACGAAAATTAAAAACAACACTCAAAATGATTTGACCCCAAGTAAATTAACTGCAGAACAAAGTCTAACCCTACTTAGAGAGATGCATCAAAATCCAGCAACCAACAACATAATATTTACAAATGTCTAATGTTTAATCAAAATTAACAACCGTGACACACTACTATATACAAAATAGGTAACTAATAAGGACCTACTGTATAGCACAGGGAACTCTTCTCAATACTCTGTAATGACCAAATGGGAAAAGAATCTAAAAAAGATTGGATATATGTATGTGTATAACTGATTCACTTTTCTGTACAGCAGAAACTAACACAACACTGTAAATTAACTATACTCCAATAAAAATTTAAAATAAAATAACATAAAAGATCAAAAAAAAAAATTAACAACCATGAGAATATGACTCCTGACCAGAAGAAAAGTCAATTAATAGAAACATACCCAGAAATGACACAGCTGATAGAATGAGCAAACAAAGGCAATTAAAGCAGCTATTATAAATATACTCCATATGTTAAAGAAAACACAAACACTTTGAAGATAGAAATAGTAAATATAAAAAAAAGATCCAAAAAAAAAAAATCCAAATGGAGCTTCTAAAGATGAAAAATGCAATATCTGAAATGAAAATATACTGCAAGGGATGAACAGCAGATTAGATAGTGCAGAAGAAAAGACTGGTGAACCCGACAACATAGCAATGGAAACTATAAATTAATGAAGCACATAGAGAAAAGAGAATTAAATGGAAAGAGTATTAGTGAACTGTGGGACAATATTAAGTGATCTGACATTCATGTGGTTGGAATCTAAAAGGAGAAGCAGAGGACAAAAAAAATTTTTTTTAAGGAATAACAGGCAAATCTTTTCTAAACTTGATGGAAACTATAAATCCACAGATCTAATAAGATCAATAAACTTCAAGCAAAAGAAACATGAAGAAAACTATACCAAACAAAGCTGTCAAGGTGATTCACTGAAGAAAAGGTAGTCTTTTCAACAAACAGTGCTGGAATAATTGGATATCCACATGCAAAAAAAAAGAAGAAAGAAACAAAAAGAAAAGAAAGAACTTAGTTCTCAGCACTTCACACCATATAGAAAAATTAACTTGAAATGGACTGTATATCTAAATGTAAGAGCTAAAACTATAAAACTTCTAGAAGAAAACATAGGAGAAAATATTTATGACCTTGAGTTAGGCAAAAATTTCTTAGCTGGGACACAAAAAGCACAAATCATAAAAGGAAAATATTTATAATTGAATTTCATAAAAATTAAAAACTTTTGCTTTTAAGACACTATTAAGAAAATGAAAAAGACCACAGACTGGAAGAAAGTATTTGCCAATCATATATCTGAATATATATTTACATATCAGGACTTATAAAGAACTCATAACAAGAAGAAAAACAACAAGAATAAAAATGGCAAAAGATTTGAACAGATACTTTACCAAAGAAGATGTATGTCAAATAAACACATGAAAAGATGCTCAACACCATTAGTCAACAGGGAAATGCACATTAAAACCACAATGAGAGACTGTTCACATTCACTATCAAGGCTAAAATTAAGAAGACTGACAATACCAAGTGCTGGTGAGAATGTGTAGCAACTAAAACTTTCATCATACATTGCTAGGAGAAATGCAAAATAGTACAATTACCTTAGAAAACAGACTTGCAATTCCCAATAAAGTTAAACACGCTCTTATCAAACCACCTAGAAATTCCTCTAAGTACCCATGAAAAATAACTTAGGTTCTCCCCATGACTTCTATGTGAATGTCCTTAGCACTTTTATTCATAACATCCAAAATCTGTAAACAACCCAAGTGTCTATCAATGGATGAATGAATAAACAAACTGCCAAAATTCTTCAATCGCTTCTTTTTTGCTTCCTTTACTTTGTCCCTTATTCTTTCTTGAAACCTTTACAAACCGTTCCTTATTCCATCTAGGCTCTCAAAAGTCTTCTGTGAGCCAGCCAACCCCTCCCCCATTTTTCTCCTCAGTCTTCTTTCTTGCCTCCTGAATTGAATTTGCCATTAATAACTACATTTTCTTTCTTTGCATTCTCACTTCCTTTGGCTTTTAGGAAAATGAATTTTCATTATTTTCCTACATTGCTCACTGATCCTTCTTTTGTATTATTTCTGGCTCATCTCTTTTCTTCTGACCTCTAACTATGAGTAGCCCCTAAAACTTAGCCTTTAGTTCTTAGTTTTTGTTCTAATATTCATTTTTTTGCCTCTCACCTATGGGTGTTCTGCCCCACCCTTCCCCCCACTGCCTCCACCATGGTTCAAGCTCTTCTCTTTGCCAGATTTATTCTCCTGAAGAGAAGCTCCAATTATTTCTATCCCCTGATCACCTGCCTTAGACTTTTAATTATTCTATAACCAAACAAAATTAGTTGTGATGTAATGGTAATAACACTGAACTTGGACTCCAACAACCTGGGTTCAAGTACTAGCTCTGTCACTTACTAGGTAGGTGAGTTTGGACATGTCAACTAACACCTTCTCAGGGTTTCTATAGCTGAAAAATGGAAATGAATAATAACCACACCATAGGTTTACTGTAAGGATGAAATGAGATAAATAAAGGTGAACGCAGTTTGTGACATGTAAATCCTTATCAAGCATGAGTATCATCTTTCCACAAATATGTGTTAACTCTTCTATGTGCCAAGCATTCTCTATACACTAGTAGGCAAGCAAACAAGGCCCTCTGCACTCATGGGGCTCACAGTCTAGAGAGGAATATAAGCAATTAAAGTAGACATGGTTAAGTTTTAAGTCTGAAAGAAATAACAGGTGCTTGAAGTAGCACATTGGAAGAACATCTTGTCTAGGCTTGCAGTGGAGAGGAATGGTGAAGAAAGTGACATCTAAGATGACACCTAGGGGCTTCCCTGGTGGCGCAGTGGTTGAGAATCTGCCTGCCAATGCAGGGGACACGGGTTCGAGCCCTGGTCTGGGAAGATCCCACATGCCGCGGAGCGACTAGGCCCGTGAACCACAATTGCTGAGCTTGCGCGTCTGGAGCCTGTGCTCCGCAACAAGAGAGGCCGCGATAGTGACAGGCCCGCGCACCGCGATGAAGAGTGGCCCCCACTTGCCGCAACTGGAAAAAGCCCTCGCACAGAAACGAAGACCCAACACAGCCATAAATATATAACTAAATAAATAAAATTTAAAAAAAAATTTGTGGACTCCCATATGCCTATGTAATAATCCACGAGCTCATTCTAAAAAATAATAATAATAATAATAATTTAAGATGACACCTAAAAGATAGGTAATGAGTTGGCCAAGGGGGTCAAGCAGTGGGTGACAGTGGCAAAGAGGTGTGAAAAGTATTCCAGGCAGTAGAATTTTATGGGCAAAGGTTGGGAAGGGAAGGGAGAGAGACCATGGAGCTTTCAAGGAACAGAAAGGAGTTCAGTATGACTGGAGTGTATAAAGTTGAGTACAAAGAGAGGGAGCAAGAATTGGAAAGGACAGGCAGTGAAAGCAGAGAGATCACGCATGCAATTTCCAGCATCGGTGAGGCAAACAGAAGGTATCAATGATCCAAGATGAAGCAGAGGGCATTCCAGACTGTAGGCCGAACATGGTTCTAGGAAACAGAAGGTAAATGCTGAGAAGTTACTCAGGTTGACATACAATCCACATCTGAAGGGCCTGTCAATGAATCCTAGCCACTGGGCTGCATTTACTGATAGGGCTCAGTCCCAAAGAAGAGAGACTGGCAAAAACAAGGCAGGTCCCTAATAAAAAGCTATTCACCAATCAATTTTATTTATAAAGAGCAGTAATTTTTCAAGGTGTTTCTATATCTGATATCTTTTTAAAAATCTTCACTGTATCCCTGTGAGCCAAACAAGAGTAGGTATCGTTACTTTTATGAAGGGTACAGTTATTCACATCCATTAATAAAATAAAGGTGGCAGGCACAGTTAGTCCCATCCATTATTAAGATGACAAGTGGAAGTGGGATAAATCATATATAATATTTTCCTTAATCCTCCACTTTAAACTTAACTTTAATTCAGGAATGGCTAGCTGCCAAACAAGTATAAAGTGGGATATAATGGAAAAATCATTAGATTGGAGGTCAGGAAACTGGGTGCTAGTCTTACCTCTGTCACAAGCCTATGGATTGACCTTTGGCAAATCACTTTAAGCACTCTGCGCCTCAGTTTCCACTAGTCGGACTAGATCATCAGTTGCTAAGGACTCTTTTGACACTCAAATCCTATGACTCCAAGTACTGAGGGCAAAAGAAAAGCTAGGATTCCAAATGTATTGAAAAATGTT
Source organism: Balaenoptera acutorostrata (assembly GCF_949987535.1). Lineage (NCBI taxonomy): Eukaryota > Metazoa > Chordata > Mammalia > Artiodactyla > Balaenopteridae > Balaenoptera > Balaenoptera acutorostrata. The sequence continues at coordinate 25,898,832 of NC_080074.1, forward strand.
TTAAAATTTATTTTTAGCCCCAATCTTTATTTTTATTTTGGTCTTCTGTCTTGTTTCTCGTTCCTCCTTGCAGTTCTGTCATTTCCCTTGCCCCTGAAGATATTTAAGAAGCTGCCTTTTCATCATTTTAAAACTGTAAATATGCCCTTGAAACATGCAAAGAGGCTTTTGTGTACTTACAAATCGAGGTTATTATAGTACAAGTAAGTCACTTGAGTGCACTGCATTCCTCAGCTTGCTCCATTGAGAGCTTTATTAGCTTATATTGTCCTATCTTAGAAGAACTAGTTGAGTAGATAAGACTCTCCCACTTTAAAAGGTGGGCTATCTGATGAAAAAGGGTGCTTAATGCTCTAGGGTGTAAGCAAAAGGATTTTGGCACTGCCCAAAGACAGACACACTTCTCTAAGACAAGTAGGTGCTCCACTTAAAGTGGCACAGACAAGGACAAATGTTCTAAAATTAAACCAACCAGCTGCTCCGCCACAGACGCCCACCTGTTAATTATGCTATCTTTTCCTCGTGCAGCCTTCTCTCTCCATGAAACCGGAACTCTCCACTCACGGCAACCCTTAAAAAGCCTGAAACTTCACATACTTTCCCAAAGGTTACCTACCCAGGAAAGCAGAAAGCTGGTTTCAAAAACATATTAGGGTACATGTACTCAAAGAATCTGTGCTCTTTGAGCTTTTCATCTCAAATTCCTAAAACTTCAACTTAAATGGTGCCAGCAACTAACTTCAGAAGTCAAGTGACATAAAGCCATCCTTGTTTGTGTGGTGACAATATAAAACTAGAGTGTGTGAATCCCACTAAATTTTAGGAACTTTTTAAGTATGGGAATTTGCAGTTTTGAGATAGCTTGATAAACAGTAGAAATGAAGACAAATATATCAGTTTCTATGTTTAGGTCTTAGGTGTGTCATCAACCTAACAATAAACAGAACAGTTGTCAATGTGTAGTAGTTATGAGATTCAAATGAATTTATCAGATGCTATTTGTAAACAACTAGTAAACAACCACATAAAACAAATGATGGCTTTATAATGTAATTGGAAATATTTCTTTTTTTTTCTTTTTCCATTGAAAAAGAGGTAAATATATTTTTATATTTAACATAATTTTTAAAAGGGAATAAAACATATATATATATTTGCAAAAGAAACACTGGAAGGAAAACTAAGAACAAATAAAGTGCACTGCCTTCAGAGGAGGGAGAGGGCATCAATAATATGAGACTTTTCTAGATAGACTCTATATTATAGTTTTGCCTATGGAAGCAAAAATGTTTTACATATTTTTTAAAAAATGAAATCAAGGGCTTCCCTGGTGGCGCAGTGGTTGAGAATCTGCCTGCCAATGCGGGGGACACGGGTTCGAGCCCTGGTCTGGGAAGATCCCACATGCCATGGAGCAACTGAGCCCGTGAGCCACAATTGCTGAGCCTGCGCGTCTGGAGCCTGTGCTCCGCAACGGGAGAGGCCACGATGGTGAGAGGCCTGCGCACCGCGATGAAGAGTGGTCCCCACTTGCCGCAACTAGAGAAAGCCCTCGCACAGAAACGAAGACTCAACACAGTCATAAATAAATAAATAAATAAATAAAAAGAACGTGAATTTCTTTAAAAAAAAAAAAATGAAACCAAGAAGAAAAAAGGCATCTGTAAAGGAAATATTTCTTAATACAGATGTTATTCTAACCAGGCTTGAGTAGGGAAGAAGTGTGGTTATTTTTCTAATATAGAGTTAGTTATTACTGTAGATTATATTAGGCAAAAGTACCAGGGATTCCTCTCTAAATGGGTTGTCATCCTGGCAGCTGGTGTAAATTGATTACTGAAAATACATTATTCAAATTTGGCACTCAAAAAGTATTTTCATATTGACTAATAGTAAATCCATTTTTTTCAATAAAGTAAAATTTTTAAGTAAAACTTTTAAGTGGTATAAGATTAGCAAACAACTAAGATACTTTTGAGATGATAAAGTTTCTTGTGAAGTACTATATGCCTAGTATGTTCTCTTATGAATAAAATTCACATTATATAATTAAAATTTTATTATATTTATATTATTATTATTTTGGGGGTGGCCACGCCATGCGGCATGTGGCATTTTAGTTCCCTGACCAGGGGGGTCAAACCCGTGCCCTCTGCAGTGGAAGTGCAGATTCCTAACCACTGGACTGCAAGGGAATTCCCATATTATTATTCTTGTATCAGAAAATAAAAATAAATCTGTCTTAACATGATTCTATATTGACTCAGTCTTTCAATATGTATTGTTGAGAATCTATCAGACAGTAGTACATGGGAATACAAAGATGCATCGCAGCATAGCATAAACATAAAAATATAAAGTAGAAGATTATAATATCATAAATTATAAAGAAAGTTATAGTGAAGGTTTACCTGTCTATTAAAATATACAAATTACCAAAATTGAATTATCGAATAAACTTATAAAGTTTAAATGCTTATGTTTTCAATTATTTTTCCTATTTCTTAGTTTGATAAGCCCCATAAGAAAACTCATTTGTTCTTCATGCCTTTTTTTTTTTTTTTTTAATTTTATTTATTATTTATTTATTATGTTTATTTTTGGCTGTGTTAGGTCTTCGTTTCTGTGTGAGGGCTTTCTCCAGTTGCGGCGAGTGGGGGCCACTCTTCATCGCGGTGCGCGGGCCTGTCACTATCGCGGCCTCTCTTGTTGCGGAGCACAGGCTCCAGACGCGCAGGCTCAGTAGTTGTGGCTCACGGGCCCAGTTGCTCCGCGGCATGTGGGATCTTCCCAGACCAGGGCTCGAACCCGTGTCCCCTGCATTGGCAGGCAGACTCCCAACCACTGCGCCACCAGGGAAGCCCCCTTCATGCCTTTTTATCTGCTGAATGGAACCACACTTCTAGCTTTATTATGAAAATTTCAATATGTCATTTCTATGATATTTTTATACAAAAATAAGGGCTTAGTCCAATTACAGTTTTATAAATTGTATTTTATACAATTAAGCTCTCTTGGTTCTTTAGACTTCAGCTCTCAGCCAAGATGCAATAACGAGAACCAGACTAACCCTACTGCCTGAAACAACTTAAAAAAAAAAAATGGACAAAATATATGAAACATGTTTTCAGGTGTTGCACATCAGGCAGCAGAGGACAGTGATCCCTGAGAGAGAAAAAGCAAATGAGGTGAACCCTATGATTGCCCCAGCTTATTGCCTGGAGTTTCCAGGCTGGAGTACAGGGAGGAGGAACCTAGGAGGAGCCTAATGGATTTCCTGAATTAAAGAGCTGAGAGTCTGGGAAAGCCAAGGTGGCTAGAGTTTGCAGGGCAGAGTACCAGAGAAGAAACAGCTGCACTGGAAGAGGCTTCCAGAGATCTACAGATGGTCCCCCTCAAGTCTGCAACTGAGTACTGATCAACACGTGTTTAAGAAAACTACCTGACGCCAGAAAAAGAACCACCCTAAAGGACAGAGGGGGAAAATCCTCAGAGGTCATATAGGACCAGGACTAGTCAGCCAGCGTGGAAAACCTTATAATTCAACCTTGTAATGCATCAGTAGAGTAATTAGAAGGGTATTGCCTGAGTAAAAGTGCAGAGCCAGCCCAATACTAATGAATGCATCGGCCCCACCTAACAAAACTTAAAAGCAAGCCTCAAAAGGAGCGAGCTATTTCCAAGTAACTGCACCCCAGAAAAGAGCTCAAGAGTACAAAAATATCCCAGCAATCAAAATGGTAAAATTCACAGGCTTCCCTGGTGGTGGCCCGGGTTTGATCCCTGGTCAGGGAACTAAGATCCCACAAGCTGCGTGGCACAGCCAAAAAAAAAAAAAAAAAACATGGAATGGGATTAGTAGGTTAGACACTACAGAAGCGAAGATTTGTGAAGTTCAATATATAGCAATAGAAATATGATCCAATATGAAACACAGGGAGAAAAAAATGCAGAAAAATAAATAAATAAATCAGCAATTTAAATAAATAAATCAGTGAACTGTGGAACAACTTCAAGCAATCTAATATATGTGTAGTTGGAGTCCATGAAGGAGAGAAGAGAGAGGAGGGGAACAGAAAATTTAAGAAATAATGGCTGAAATTTTTCTAAATTTGACTGTAAGTATAAATCCACAGATCCAAGAAGTACAACAAACCTTCAACACATGAAACAGGAAGAAAAATACCCCAAAGCACATCATAATCAAATAGTTTAACAACCAATAATAAAGAGAAAACCTTGAAGCAGCAAGAGGGGGGGAAAAATAACACATTATGTACAAAAGAACAAATACAAGAATGGCAGCTTTTGTACAAAAACAATGTAAGCCAAAAGACAGTGGGGCAGAATCCTGAAAGCAAAGAAAATTGTTAACCTAGGCTTCTATACCTGGCAAAAATAGCTTTCAAAAATGAAGAAGAAGGGACTTCCCTGGTGGCACAGTGGTTGAGAATCTGCTTGCCAATGCAGGGGACACGGGTTCGAGTCCTGGTCTGGGAAGATCCCACATGCCGTGGAGCAACTAAGGCCGTGAGCCACAACTACTGAGCCAACACACCGCCACTACTGAAGCCCGTGCGCCTAGAGCCTGTGCTCCGCAACAAGAGAAGCCACTGCAATGAGAAGCCCGCGCACCGCAACAGAGGGTAGCCCCCCGCTCACCGCGACTAGAGAGAGCCTGTGTGCAGCAGCAACGAAGACCCAATGCAGCCAAAAATAAATAAATAAATAAATATTTTTTAAAATGAAGAAATAAATAATTTTTCAGGCATAAAACAAACAAACAAACAAAATACCAGCAGAGCTGCACTACAGGAAATGTTAAAAAAAAGTCCTTCAGGCAGAAGAAAAATGATACCAGATGGATATCTAGATCTGTGCAAAGGCATGAAGATCATCAAAAAGGGAAAATAGGTGGCTACATGTAAAATAATTGTTTTCTTATTTTTAAAATCTCTTTAAAAGATAATTGACTTTTTAGAGAAAAAATATTAACAATGTGTTATGGACTTTATATATAGAAGTCAAATGCATGAAAACAACACAGATTGAGGGGAGGAAATGGGAGTACACTGCTCTAAGTGTCTTAAAGTATATGTGAAGTGGTAAACATTATTTAAAGATAGACTGTGCTAAGTTAAAGATGTATACTATAAATCCTAAAGCGATCACTAGTTTTTATAAAAGAGCTATAACTAATAAACAAAAACAGAAGTAAAAAGGACCCTAAAATGTTCAATCCAACAGAAGAGAGAAAAAGAAGGGGACAGAATATAAAACAAAAAGCAAGATGGTAGATTAAACACAACCATATCAGCAATCACATTAAATTTAAAAGGTCTAAACACTCCAATTAAAGGCAGAGATTATCAAATTGAATAAAAATTTTTAAAAGACACAATTATGCTGCTTATAAGAAATCCACTTTAAATATTAAGACATAAGTAAGTTAAAAGGAGAAGAATGGAAAAAGATATACCATGCTAACACTAATCAAAAGCTTTTGATAGTGGCTATATTATTATCAGACAAAGTAGATTTTAGATAAGAGAATATTACCAGGGATAAAGAGGGACATTTCATACTGATCAAGAGCCAATTAATCAAGAGAATATAACAACCTTACACGTTTATGCACCTAATAACAAAGCTTCAAAGTGCATGAAGCAAGAACTGCAAGAAGGAATAGATAAATTGATAATTATAGTTGGAGATTTCAACAACTTTCTCTCTGAAATTGATGGAACAAGTAGAGAAAATCAGTGAGGATATAGATGATTTGAATAACACTGTCAACCAACTTGATCTAATTAACATTTATATAACACTTCACCAGCAACAGTAGTATATACAATCTTTTCAAGAGCATGGGAGCATTTATCAAGATAGACCATATTCTGGGCCATAAAACAAGTACTAATAAATGTAAAAGGATTCAAATCATACAAAGTATATTCCCTGACCACAAAGGAATTACTTAGAAATCAATAATAGGAAGGTATCTGGGAAATCCCCAAGTATTTGGAAATTAAATAACATATTTTTGAATAACCCATGGGTCAAAGAAGACATCAAAAGGAAAATTAGAAAGCATTTGAAGTGAATTAAAAATGAAAACACAACATAGAAAAACTTATGAGCTGCAGCTAAAGAAGCACTTAGGGGAAAAGAAGGTCTCAAATCAATGATCTACAGTTCCATTTTAAGAAACTAGTAAAAGAAAAGAAAATTAAACCCAAAGGAAGCAGAAGAAAGTAATAAAGATAAAAGCAAAAATGAAATAGAAAAATAGAGAAAATCACTGAAACCAAAAGCTGCTGTTTTGAGAATATGAAGATGTCTAGGGTTTCAAAAATCATTAAATAACAGTTGCAGTTATGATCCTGAAGCTTCTATTTTTGGTAACTAAGAAAACTAGACCAGAAACCATGGGTAATATCTAGTATTTGTATGTGTTTGGGTGCTTGCTCATGCCTGCCTGATTTGTTTTCTGAAGAACGTGAAAGATCTTGTGTGCTACTGAAGAGAAAGAATCCATAAAGCCATTTGAAATGTATTACCTATTTTTACATAGGTATTTATACAAATGTGTGTGTTCACATACTCCTCATCAAGAATGCAGAACTGGTGGTAAGACCATCTTGCTTTCTTTATTTTTCTAAACCCTATTCCCTATTTGGCTTCTCCTTTTAAAAAATGCTATTTGGAGAAATCATTCATTCATTTATTCATTCAACATAATTATGAAATGCTACAATATGCCAAAGACTGTGGGACATGCTGGGGGACACAGCTGTTAACCAGACAAACAAGATGCCTGCCCACTGAGCAGAGTCTAATGTGAGATACAGACAAGTAAATAGGCAATAACAATGTACTAGTGTAAAAATGCTGTCATGGAAAGAGCAAGTGCCAGGGGAGTCCATGGGATGGGTAATCAACTTGGACCTGAAATATTCCTCAAGCTAGCAGCTGAAAAGTTTTTTTTTGATGTGATAACTTAAGTTTCTCAAATTATTATGATTCAACACAGGCAATAAAATTTTAGGTACAAAGCAATATGTCAGGTATGAGTTCAATACTGAAAGAATTCCTTGATTATTACGTACCAAATACTCTACTTCTTATTCTGTTCACACTGTGTTAATACTCTGTTGAAATTTCTATCTCAGAGTATAAATAACACATATAGAATACAATTTTTACTAATTCTCAGTATTATTGAGAATTTTTTGTAAGTATTCTAGAAAAGAAAGAACATATAGGTGATTCTAACCTGTTCAGAACTTCTTAAAGATCTCTTTGTTTTAGTGGGGCATAAGAAATGGCAGAACCTGAGCCAAGAATCCAGATCCTTAGGCAAAGTTTGAGGGATTCCAGGATTAGAGAAGTGAGGCAAGACCAGAGAAATGTGAAGATTCCAAAGAGTATGTAGGAAAGGGTCCATGATTCATTCAAGAAACTCAGATAGCTTTTTTTTTTTTAAGTCTTTATTGAATTTGTTACAATATTGCTTCTGTTTTATGTTTTGGTTTTTTGGCCATGAGGCATGTGGGATCTTAGCTCCCCCACCAGGGATCAAACCCGCACCCCCTGCATTGGAAGGTGAAGTCTTAACCACTGGACTGCCAGGGATGTCCCTCAGATAGCTTTTAAAACTATGCATTCCTTTAACTCTTGATTTTCTCATTTGGAAATGTGTCAGGATATTATTATAAACTTCCATATTCTAGCTACAAGATTGTACATTGTAATGTTATACTGAAAAGTTGGAAACAACTTAGATGATTAACAGTAGCAGTCTGGCTGAATAAATTATGTCATATCCACACAATGGAATTCTAACCAGGTTTTAAATTATGTAGCAGTGTTTCTCAAAATTTATTGTGCATCAGAATCACTTGGAAGGCTTGTTGAAGCACAGATTTCTGGGCCCCATCTCCAGAATTTTTGATTTGTCAGTCTGGTGTAGGGCCCAAGAATTTACATTTCTAACAAGTTCCCAGGTTGATACTGATGATATTAGTCTGGGGGCCACACTTTGAGAACTACTGATGTAGAGTTATTTTTAATGATTTGGAAGAATATTTACAAGGTATTGCTAAGTTGAAACAAAGTTGTTTACATTATATTCTATATGTATACATACAGAAGTTTAGATGGAAAAATATTATCAAGCTGGTATCCCTGGTTGCCTTTAGGATGGATTGAATTGTAGTTGTCTAATGTCTTCTACATTTTGAGTGACAGATTTTTCTGTAATGAGCATAGTATTAATCACTAAAACATAATCAAATTTCTTAGTTAAAAAAATAAGATCATGAAATCCTGGCCAATGGCACTAACAAGCTGGAAACATCAAAGTGGGCTTGATCCTAATCCCCCTCTGGCTTTTTAACTATGTCTTGTTAGGAGTGCATCTTCAGAAGCAATCACAGGCAGAGGAACAGTGATGGGCCCATAGGTACATCCAGTTCCTGATGGGGACAAAAACAGAAGAGGCTGATATTATATGGAGGGCTTCTACACTTTTTCTTCCTTCATTTAAGTAGTGCCATACAGGCTTCTTCTGGGGATATTTGAAGAAAAACTGGGTGGGACCCAAAAGGCGACCTGCCAGAAGTTTGAAGCATCTGGATTGGCACACTCTTTGTTTCCTGACACAGGGTAGATCCATTTCCCAGGGTATCAGATTAAGGCGTCTCCTTTCTGGAAAAAAGATTTCATGGTTTAAATTCCCATCCACTTTTGTGTCTGTGGCACTCCGCTGTCTCCTTTCCAGCACACAGCCTCAGGGGTCATGATGTCCGTTCCCTGCTGATATCAGCGTGCCAACTGTGGTGTCATGCACACCAAGCACAGAGCCGCCATTCAGCTTCCACAGTCTGGGTCCAGGAAGCAAAAGAGCTTCTAAGTTCCTACAAACCTTGACAGATCTTCCTGTAGTCTTGCATGTGCTGAACAATTCTCACGGGGAGGGAGAGAGAGGGAACCAGGGTAAATGTCAAGGGTAAATATGTGCCAGGAGCAGAGAGAGCAAACACTTGCCACCAATGGTCAAGAAAAGGATGGGTGGGTGACAGTGTAGTATGCAATAGACTTTTCAGAGGAATACTTATTTAGTTAGCACTGGTTACCTTTTCCCATGTCCTTGCACCACTGTGGTTGATAAATTGGAAGGTAGCCATATCACTGATCTTATTCAGAGCAAGAGTTCCTCACAAATGTCTCACATAATGCCAGTGTTTGAGAGTCATATGGAAAATAAACCCCACGTAAAGCTCACAATGGATTCAATGCTTTTTAAAAAAATTTTTTTAATGATTCAAAATATGAAATCATGTTCTGATTTAGGCTGTTGTTAAAAAAAAAAAGACATTAACTACATCATACTACAGTCAGCCCTCTGTATCCACAGGCCCCACATCTGCAGATATGGAGGGCCAACTAAGGGCCTTGAGCATTCGCAAAATTTGGTATCCAGGGGGGCCTGGAACCGATCCCCCACGGATACCAAGGGACGACTGTATGTGGTTATCAAAATATTTCTGTTTTTTTGTAAATAGGGTTTTTTTGACATATTTTTAAAAAGCCAAGAGACGCTTAAGAATTTTTCAGAGGACCTTTGTGTTTCTTACTGTATAAATCAACAAGACTGAGGTTTTTTTTTTAACTGCATAATGAGGTGTAACTTAGTGTTGCCCTCCTTATAATAATGCTTCATGTTACATTATATTTATATTCATTAGTTTCCAAGGGCAGTGATTTCCCTTTCCACTAACCTCTACTCCTCCAAAGTAACAGGTCCACTAGAGAATTTGCACCACCCCACCCCAAGGCCCATTAATTCTATATTGACTTTCAAATAGGTGACATATTGTTTGTTGGAAAATTTTATTCCATAATATGTTGCTTTCTTCCACTTTCCATGTGAATAAATGGTGCAGAATATTGTTTAAGATACAACTTTTTTAAGTTTTGCAAGTTCAAAATTAGCTACTTATGCAGATACTGGTTAATAATTCATTATTTGTAACTATTGCAACTTCTTACCTGTCCCCTTCTGGTGCTATGACATGAATTCAGTATGTGAATCTGTTTAGGACCCTGTAAAAGGAAGTTACTTGAAATTCTCACCTATTATTTGAATGCCAAGAACAATGTTATAATTAATCAATTCATTTACCAAAAATTTATTGAATACCTATTCTGTGCCAGGCACTGTCCTGGGATACACCAGTGACTCCACTCAAGAAGTTTACATTCTAGGGACTTCCCTGGTGGTGCAGTGGTTAAAACTGTGCTTCCACTGCAGGGGGCACCAGTTCTATCCCTGGTCTGGGAACTAAGATTCCGCATGCCACGTGGCCAAAAAAAAAAAAAATCAAGTTTACATTCTAGATGGGGAAGACAGTAAACCATTAAGCAACTACAACTAAAATGTGCAGGTGGTAATAGCACTAAGAAAAAAAATAAAGCAGGGCCATTATAAGGACTTTGTATTTTTTTCTGAGAGAAATGGGAGGTCTTTAGGTGCGTGTAGATCTAAGCAAGGACATGGTCCAATTTCTGTTAATAGAGAATCACTCTGGCTGCTGGATGGAGAATTGGCTATAGGAGGCCTAGTGCTGATTATCACCTTCCCTTAAGTTATATTTCACTGAGGACAGTTCTGTACCAATAGACCTGGAGAGGTGATCCTACAGAGTAGGTTCTTGCCTTTTCATACTTTCCGTGCAAAAGCAATTTGTAAAATGAAATTTTTCTATCCAAAGTATTCCTTAAAGAAAAAAATTTTTTTTCTGGAAAATTACTTTTAGATACATTCTCTTTAAATGGGAGTTTATACAAAGCTTACTTTTGAATAATTACTTTACTTTCATACTACAGTCAGCCCTCTGTATCCACAGGCCCCACATCTGCAGATATGGAGGGCCAACTAAGGGACTTGAGCATTCGCAAAATTTGGTATCCAGGGGGGCCTGGAACCAATCCCCCACGGATACCAAGGGACGACTGTATGTGGTTATCAAAATATTTCTGTTTTTTTGTAAATAGGGTTTTTTTGACATATTTTTAAAAAGCCAAGAGATGCTTAAGAATTTTTCAGAGGACCTTTGTGTTTCTTACTGTATAAATCAACAAGACTGAGGTTTTTTTTTTAACTGCATAATGAGGTGTAACTTAGTGTTGCCCTCCTTATAATAATGCTTCATGTTACATTATATTTATATTCATTGGTTTCCATGGGCAGTGATTTCCCTTTCCACTAACCTCTACTCCTCCAAAGTAACGGGTCCACTAGAGAATTTGCACCACCCCACCCCAAGGCCCATTTTATTGCCCCTGTATAATGTATAGACTCACAGACATGTCCAAAGTCTGTCCCTTCTGAGCCTTCCTCCCTCTGGTTTCCTCCTCACAACTAAAGCCTTAAGTTGCCTATAGAGTCTGTCTATAACCTGCACAATAAAAAGTCTCATCACTTAGTTACACCTTGCATTTAACCAAAAGTGCTGTTAACTGACTTGATCAGGTACATTACTAACTGCATTGGATTCAAGTGACTTCTGACTAATTTTAGAAATCAAATCCACCCTCAAAGGGTTGTATATTTATTTCCAGTAAAAATATTCCAAATATATGCCACAAGTTGCAAGGCAGATCCAGAAAAGGAGAACCAAAGATACTCATAGCGAAAGTGGTCCCAATTAGTAACTGATGAGTCTTTGAAAGGGTCATAACCGCATTTAGAAATATAAGTGCCTGGATCTTTATTTTGCAGTCAGTTCCTAACTGGTCTTCCTGCTTCTATTCTTTACCCTTTATAATCCATTCTCCTCGCAGAAGCAAGAGAGAGTTACCTTTTTTAAAAATGCAAATCAGATCACATCACTTCTCTGCCTGTTACCTTCCAGTGGCTTCCCACTACAGTTAGGATAACTCTACCATGGCCTTTAAAGGGCTCTCTATTCATGATCTGTCATACGTGGCCTCTGTCCTCCTCTCCACTGTCCCCTTGTCCCCTGAACTCTAGTCACACTGGTCTTTTTCTTCCTTGGATAAGCCAAGCTTGATTCCACTTCAAGGCCTTTAAACTGGCTGTTCCTTCTGCCCAGAATGCTCTTCCCCCAAGATCTTTGTATGGCTGCCTTCATCCCAAGAGTCAGATTTCTGCTGATTACTCAATTTATACTTCTTCTGCATCCAAACAGGCAGCACATCTGTTCCTTGGAATAAAGGGCAGCTCTTCCCCAGGTGTGATCAAGGTCTGAAAACCTCTTGTTATCTTATCACTTGCAGATGATAAAAGGTATAAATCAAACCAGGACTACACGGGGCAAATAGTTCAGGGTTTGCACACAGTCCTATATATGCACAGCATTTTCTTTTTCTTTACAGGTTATTTTCAGAGCTTTGTCACCACCGTATGATGTGGAGAACCCTTACAGTGCCAAACTGCAGGAGCAGCTAAAGATCACCAACCTCCGTGTGCAGCTGCTAAAACGACAGTCTTGTCCCTGTCAGAGAAACAACCTGAATGCAAAGCCTCAACATTTTACGCACTATGCAATCTATGATTTCATTGTCAAGGGCAGCTGCTTCTGTAATGGCCACGCTGATCAGTGTATACCTGTTGATGGCTTCAGACCTGTCAAGGCCCCTGGAGCATTCCACGTGGTATGTAAAACAAGTCCTCACTTATGAAAAAAAATCATTTGGTAGTCTAAGTTCCCTTAGAGTGAGTCTGTGCTTACATGGTTCTTCTTCTTTCTTCCTCTGCTGATTCACTCCTCCGACTCCACGCCCATCCTATAAAGTGCCTATTAACTTGTTTTTTAATCTTCCATTTTAGAATTATAAATAGTCAAGTATGATAACCAGATTCCTTGGAAAACATCCATGCCAGTTTTTAGTACCATGACTTCCAGATATAAAGTGTAAGGTGAGCAGTAGGAGAGGTTGGCATAATCATATTTGTGGCATTATCACATAGAAACCAGCTTTGACAGTAAATGGGTACCATTGTTAAGTAGATTTTAGAGTGGAAAAAATAAGAACTTCAATTTAATGCCCAGTATCTTTTGCTGGCCAGCCAGTAGAATGAACAATAATTTTCCTCTGTAAAGAGTAGCCTCTCACCCTAAGGCAGACTTAAATGCTCTTTCCTCTAGGCTCACACTTCTCATTGCGCCTTCCTCTGAACTTTTACTTGTTTGCATCTCCCAGGAGATCACGAACTTCCTGAGGACAGGGACTGTGTGATCTTCATATCCTCAGGACCGAGTGTATTACCTGAGCCAGAAGAAGGTGTTCAGTAGGTGTTTGGTTGAATGATAGCAACATAGGAATAGGGAGATGATGACAATTACTGTCATTGTCCTCACCTCATCTTCTTCCAAAAAAGATACAAAGTGGCTCACACAGCAAGTACCTTGTTGGGATGCATCCAGAGCTATGAATGAGGATTAGGCAAGTAGGAGAGCACTCTAATTCTTTCACTTTATATTTTGCTCTGATACTTCTAATCAAACCAAACCAAAAATAAATAAACAAAACTTAAAAGGCCTCAGAATATCCTTACTTCATTACCTAAAGAGTAGACTTACACATTTGTCTTCTTTCTCCCAGCCCAGATATAGATAGGGCCGTGAGGGACCATGAACCAGTTAGCCAGCAGAATAGTCTGTGTTAGCTGGGCTGAGTTGCTGGGGTTCAGAATAGCATTGGGGTAACTGAAATGCCTAGGACAGTAGCCAGGAAGTTACAAAAATAGAAACAATGCTATTACTTCTAGAAGTGAAGCTGGGGCTTCCAAGTTGAAGGAAGTGCAATACTCATTCAACAAACATCTACTAGTTTCTACTCATTAATGGATTTTTGAACCAATATTGTTTCAAATAAAGGATGGAATAATTTGTTATACCTAAGTTAACTGGGTTCAGGTATTATTCAAATAGAAAATAACCTAGATATTCTAGATACATGTCAACCAACTAGACTGAAAACAAGAAAATTTGCATGAGGTAAGATGCTAATAAATTTCTGCCATTATGTTTAAGTGCATTAGCGAAGGAGAGCCTGCAGGCTGCAATGTACTGAATGTTTGTGTCCCCACCCCCAAATTTTATGTTGAGACCCTAATCCCAATGTGATGGTATATGGAGGTGGAGCCTTTGGGAAGTAATTAGGTCATGAGAGTGGAGCCCTCATGAATGGGATTAGTGCTCTTAAAAGAAGAGGCCAGGGCTTCCCTGGTGGCGCAGTGGTTGAGAATCTGCCTGCTAATGCAGGGGACACAGGTTCGAGCCCTGGTCTGGGAAGATCCCACATGCCACGGAGCAGCTGGGCCCGTGAGCCACAGCTACTGAGCCTGCGCGTCTGGAGCCTGTGCCCCGCAACGGGAGGGGCCGCGATAGTGAAAGGCCCGCGCACCGCGATGAAGAGCGGTCCCCGCACCGCGATGAAGAGTGGCCCCCACTTGCCGTAACCAGAGAAAGCCCTCGCACGAACTGAAGACCCAACACAGCCAAAAATAAATAAATAAATAAATAAAGTAGCTATAAAAAAAAAAAAAAAAAAGAGGCCAGACAGCTAGCTAACTCTGTTCCTGCCATATGAGGACACAGTGAGAAGTCTGCAGTCTACAACCTGGAAGAACGCTTTTACCAGTACCTGACCATGCTGACACCCTGATCTCAGACTTCTAGCCTCCAAAACTGTGAGCAATAAATTTCTGTTATTTATCACCCCCCCAGTCTATGGTACTTTGTTCTAGCAGCCCAAACGGACCACGACACTGGCCTTTTGTTTCCTCAACTATCTTTGTAAGCCAAGCCTTATAGGATTATTTCAGGGTAGAGTCCTGAGCAAAAGGACAGATACAAGCTTAGAGGCCCCCGAAACATGGCCCAGACTAAGCCATATTTGATTTGTCTCATGACCTATGAGACAACCTGAATGGCTCTGGTCAACCAAACTAAATTACCAGAGTTCTCAAGAGCCTTATAAAGCATTCATGAGTATGCATTTAAAAGCAATAGTTTTGAGACTTCCCTGGTGGTCCAGTGGTTAAGACTCCACGCTTCCACTGCAGGGGGCATGGTTTCGATCCCTGGTCGGGGAAATAAGATCGTGCATGCCACATGGCCAAAAAAAAAAAAAGCAGGGCTTCCCTGGTGGCGCAGTGGTTGAGAGTCTACCTGCTAATGCAGGGGACACGGGTTCGAGCCCTGGTCTGGGAGGATCCCGCATGCTGCGGAGCAACTGAGCCTGTGAGCCACAACTGCTGAGCCTGCGCATCTGGAGCCTGTGCTCTGCAACGGGAGAGGCCGCGATAGTGAGAGGCCCGCACACTGCAATGAGGAGTGGCCCCCACTTGCCGCAACTAGAGAAAGCCCTCACAGAAACGAAGAACCAACATAGCCAAGAATAAATAAATAAATAAATAAATTTAAAATATGGAACTCACCATCTTCTCAATTAAAAAAAAAAAAAAAGCAGTGTTTTTTTTTTTTTTTTTTAAAGTAAATCCTCTGAATGTAAACTTTCAAAGAGTTAGCAACACTTTCTTAGGCTGAAGAGAAAATTCTGGAAGTTTTTATTATACACTCTGGGTGTATGCAAATACACTGTCCAGGGTGACAGCCACTGTGAGTGTGTATCTTGCATCTGCTTCTCACCCAATAGCAGCAATCCCATCATCATCTCCTGTGCCCGGGACAAGCTGGTCAAGGTATGGAACCTGGAATACTGCAAACTGAAGTCCAACCATATCAGCGCCCCCGGCCACCTGAACGCTGTGACTGTCTCTCCAGATGGATCCCTCTGTGCTTCTGAAGGCAACGGTGGCCAGGCCATGCTGTGGCACCTCAATAAAAGCAAGCACCATTATATGCCAGATGGTGGGGACATCATCAATTCCCTGTGCTTCAGCCTCAACCACTGCTGGCTCTGTGCCACCATGGGCCCCAACACCCAGCTCTGGGACTTGGAGGGCAAGGTCATCGTAAATGAACTGAAGCAAGAAGTTATCAGTACCAGCAGCAAAGCAGAGCCACCCCAGTACACCTCTCTGACCTGGTCTGCTGATGGCAAAAGTCTTAAAATACAACTGTTCTCTACAATCTTCTGCCAGCCTACCAAGGCTTGGACAGGGGTGATGGTAACATGGATGTCTGGGCTGTGCACCATTTCATTCAAGAGGGCGTTAATGTTTGTCTCTGCTGATCCTATGCCAAGAACATGGGCTTACATGGTGAGCATGTGGGAGCTTTCACTGTGGTCCTACAAAGATGCTGATAAAGCCAAAAGAGTGGAGTCACATTTGAAGATCTTGATCCATCCCTTGTATTCTCAATGGAGCCCTGACTGCCTTAACCATCGTGACCAGCCTGTATTTGCAAAAACAACGGTTGCAAGAAGTGAAAGGCATGGCCGACTGTGTCATTAGATTCGGATTCAGCTTGTCTCCAGCCTCAAGAAAGAGGGCTTCTCCCACAATGGGCAGCACATCGCTGACCAAATTGGCATGTTTTATTTCACAGGGTTAATGCCTGAACAGGTGGAGTGGCTGACCAAGGAATTCTCCATCTACATGACAAAGGTCAGCCACATCTTTGTGGCAGGGGACACAGACAACTGGGCTACCTTGCTCATGACATCCACCAGGTCACCAAGTGAGTTCCCTGATGAGAGGGAACAGAGACAACCTTCCTGTCTTCAGCCTCTGCAGTTGTGAGAGTCACACGGAGGATGAGGGAGGGTGAATCATTTTTTTCAACCACAGTGCTTAACACTCAGCAATGTGTTTCTCAGAAAAGAACATGTAGTGAAATGGGGCAGAAACATCCGTGGCTGGTGTCTGGAACTTTGTGGCTCTAAACTAAATCTTCCCCATCCTTATATTTCCAGCTTTTCTGTAAGAATTTACATGTGCAAGGAAGTCAGAGCCCCCCAAAACCTGCCAATCACTCCATTGTAACGTTTCAGAAGCTTTAACTGAAGCGTCCTGCAGTGTCGGGGGTTCCTCTGTGGATCCAGCATGTGAAATAGCCCCTGTCCGAGGCTTCGTGAGAAGACCTAGCTCTGACATTAACGGTCAGCCTGTTTGTTCTCCAGTGGTTGAGGAGCCTTGTCAACAGACCATATTACAGAAATCGTGTTCTGTGAAAACCAGCAAGTCCGCTGCCACTGCAACAAGAAAAAGAAAAGATGCCGTCTCCTGTCTTATATAAGTGAAAAGAAAGAAGGCTCTCCTTTTTAATACTTGCAGGCATTTTTTTCTTATTAATTAATTAATTTATTTATTTTTGGCTGTGTTGGGTCCTCGTTTCTGTGCGAGGGCTTTCTCTAGTTGCGGCAAGGGGGGCCACTCTTCATCACGGTGCGCGGGCCTCTCACTGTCGTGGCCTCTCTTGTTGTGCAGCACAGGCTCCAGACGCACAGGCTCAGCAGTTGTGGGTCACGGGCCCAGTTGCTCCGCAGCATGTGGGATCTTCCCAGACCAGGGCTCGAACCCGTGTCCCCTGCATTGGCAGGCAGATTCTCAACCACTGCGCCACCAGGGAAGCCCTTTGCAGGCATTTTTAATGTTCCTCTCTTTTCCCTTATCACTGCTGTTCCTTTCCTTAGAAAGATCTAGAACTAGCCTAGATTTTCATCCTGTTCTACTACTTGATTGACCATCAACCCCATCCTATCAGGATTTACTTACTTGAAGAATGAAGAACATCATTTCCTGCTCATCCCATACCCTCACCTCTCTCAGCAGGAGTAGTGGAGAGTAGGTAACTGCACTTTATTTCAGCAACCTCTTCAGTGATTATCTCCTGTCGGGATGTTACCTCTGGCCAGTCGGACCTCATACTTTCATTCAACGTGGTTTTGCAGTCACTCATTTCATATCATGAGTAGGCCAATGCAGTGTTGTACCAGAAAAGAGAATTCTCTGGGCTTTGGTGTTCATCTTTGTGTGCTGCCAGCTAGGCTTAGGCTTTACCCTTTGGAAAGGTAACCTTCATCTGCTCTAATCATGTAGACTTATTGCAGCTTGGTTTCTCTGTTACACTAAAGTTACTGTAGACCCTGCCCCCCACCACCCAAATAGATAACTATCAACCTAAAAAGAGGATCTGGATAACCAAGTAAAGGGGATTGTATAGTAAGTGTTTTCCCATTTCAAAAGGATGTTAGAATGAGAAGTCTCTATCCTAGAAGACCCTATGGGATGGAAACCTCATTTCCTTACTCATCTCAGGCGCCTTTGAAATTGGAAGCCATTTCTTCTTAAAATAATACTCATCTTGTGACATCCTACTCCCCAGCTTTCATACTGATTTCAGCTTCTGCAGCAATGGTGGTAGCCCCCAGTGCTGTAACTATAGCATGTACCAAAACCAGACAAGACCAAGTCACACGTGGAGCTAGGGCCAGGTAAGGGGTGAGAAACAGGTAAGTGGCCAAGGCCATGATGGCTTGCAGGGATCTGGTTCCAGAAGAATTCCTGCTGTCTCTACTCTCTTTAAAAAAAAAAAAAAAAAAAAAAGCCATAGGCAATTGGACCAACAGAGGCTTATGACTGGAAATGTGAATGGTTCTGGTTTCAGATTTTTCCCATCCCTAAGCTTAGGTGCATTTTATTTTCATGTATATTTTTTTCTGGATTATAAAGAGTTGGTATTAAATTTGGACATAGTTGCCTGTTTTGAATGTGATATTCTTATCCCTATGATTGCTTAGCTGAGCAAATTGCACATTAAAAGCATAGTCTTTTGCTTTATTAAGAGCATGGTCATAAGGTCAATTGTCCTCCCACATTTGTGTATCTGTGAACACCATTCATTATACATATGCAGCTGTAAATAACCAGATTCATAAATTGTGCCTGCAGAACAGAAGGTAGCCTCTTAAGAGAGTATTCTTTTACTAGTCAGCTTGTCATAGGTATGTGTGTATAAATCTGACTTTCTTTAGCACAGTTTTTCTTTATATCAGTCATTCTCAAAGTGTGGTCTCTGCACCAGCAGCATCAGGATTACCTGAGAACTTGTTATAATTGCAAATATGTATCCAGTCCTACTGAATCAGAACTTCTAAAAATGGGGCTCAGGAATCTGTGTTTAACAAGCCCTCAGGTGATTCCAGTGCTTGCTAAAGTTTGAGAGCTGTTGCTTTATAGACTATGCCAAATCCCCTGCAGCCAATGTTGTGAGGATGAGTAATTAGTTAATGAAATCTGGTTTTATGGGCTAGAATTTTTGAGGGCTGATGATGGAGAACTAGGGAAGTTAATGGAAATGATACTTAGTCTGTTTCTTAAGCTATATAGGATTTTAGGGCCATTTTCCTTCTTTGGAAGAGGGGGGTAGGAAAAGGCATGAAGTGGGGTACCAGTTCGCAGCCTCATTTACCTTTAAACACTCCTCCTGTGTCTTTTAAAGTAGTACCACCTTTTCCATGTTTCCCCTTCTTCCCAATCCATTCCATTTAGCCTTCACCAGTTCAATTTTTCCTTATCTGTTCATGTCACTGGAAGGCAGAACAGCACAGTGTTTAAGACCCTAGCATTGGAGTCAAATAGACCTGGATTTGACTCACCACAGCATTTACTAAATTAATGTCTCACTGAACCTCAGTTCCCTAAGAAAATGAGAACAATGTCTACCTTATATAGTTATTGTGAGGCTTAAAAATATGATAGCCAGTGCCTGGCATATGGTAGCCTCTATCTACATTGCTGTTGTTATCTTGTATTATCTCAGGCTTTTCTACCACATTTCTCACAGACACTTTCTCCCCAGTAGCGACAGGAATAAATCATAGTGTATGTGCTTTTTGACATGTTTACAAGGCTAGAGGTTTTGTGTCAAGGAAAACTATACTTTGATTCCAGCCTGCTGGGATCCCAGAAATTATGTGAAGAGGAGATCTTAAGCTTTTTCTCCTTGCAGCTGGGGAGAACTGATGTAGTTCTCTTTTTCCCAGCAGCTGGTGATTTTACAGCTGTTGGATGATGGATGGTAATAAGAAGGAACATGGAACGTTTCATTGTTTTACTAAAATATCATTCATTGGATAACAAGAGGCCATAGAATGCCGTGGAGAATTGTTTAAATGCCTTGAGTTACACTAAGGTTAAGGTGGATTTTTCTTTTGTAACCAGAAATGCATTATAAAAGAGTGTCAACATTTTGACTAATGTGTTCTAAATCTAAAAGAAAACATCGAAACCTATGGAACCATAATGTGGGGTTTGAGGAAAATATTACTTAGCTACCTAGCTGTGTAAGGCAAGTTTCAGAATCATTAATATAGTTTCATTACAAAAATTTTTCTAATCTGAATCTGAATACATTTATTCATGTATTTATATTTGCACATCTTATATGTCAGGTTTTATAAATTCAGGACAGATTTAAGACCATAGTTTTCTTTTTAAAAATTCTTTATTATACTGTGAATAAGCCAAATATATAATAATAATTAGAAAGCTCTTGGCTCTTCAAGGTATTAAGGAAAAGAGCAGAGGGTTTAAAAACAATCAATAAAGTTATTAAATGAGAATATTAAATCAGAACTTTAAAATATTTTCATATAGCAAACATGCATGTATATTTGGAAATGAACATCTATAAATTAGTGTCAGGTCTTCTCAGCAGAGAAAAAATAATTATCATGGATTATAAATACTGCTGATAATAGTTACAACTTATTAAATGCTTATGGTGTGCCAGGTCTTGTGCTGTCATGTTACAAATGTTATTGAATTTAATCTTCACAACAACTGCATGAAGTATCATCATCACTTTCTTTCATAGATGAGGAACTGAGGCCTGAGGCTTGGGAATGCTAACTGATTTCCCAAAAGTTAATAAAAAGTAGAGCTCAGGTTAAATTCACCACCCATTCTCTTTTTGTTGTTGTTGTTGTATTGCTAAAAACTTAATCTGTACTTAATCTATACTTGATATTATGCCAAGAACAGAGTAAAAAAGAGGGGAGAAAGCACAGGAGGGCAAGTGAGGTAGGGGTGGGCTCAAGCGATTGATTATCGTCATGGATCATGGAATCTAAACTGAGCAAAGGGAATTCCCTGGTGGTCCAGTGGTTAGCTTTCACTGCCGAGGGCATGGGTCTGTGCGGCCCAGCCAAAAAATAAATAAATAAATAAAAAATAAACTGAGCAAAGAGGGAAGTGAGGACACGAGAGAGCAAACACTATTCCCACAACCAAAGTTTCCTTGTTTTATATTTTATAAAGCCCTTTCCCATTCATTATTTCACTTGATCCTTACTACAATCCTAGAAGATAAGCATTTTTGTTTCTATTCTGCAGATAAGGGGAACTGAGGTACAGAGAGATTAATTTACCTGCTTGTAGTCACAGTGATAGAGAGCAAGTTCTCACATTCAGAGTTCTTACTACCATACCCTACCTCCACCACCAATATGGTACCAAGAAAAAAACTCTCATTAAAAAGACTATTTTTATAGGAATAGGTAATCTATCCAAGTCATCTAATTTCTGTTGAACCAGAAATTATCATTGATTCTCTCTTCTCTTCTATTCATTACTGAAATGGCCCAAAGGGAAGAAAGAAAGAGTAAAAGCAATAAGTTTGGAAAATCTACAAAGAAAATCATTCAGAAGGGACTATCTTTTGGGGGGTATGAATCATCTTTGATCAGTATCTTTGGTTTTATTAGGAAGAGGGATTTCTGGATCTACTATTCTTTACTTCCATCTCTAGCCATAAATCATTTTCACTGCTAATGAAAGGCAGCAGCAATCCCAAGCAGTTCACTTGTCACATTAGACCAGGAGGAATGGGTAATCCTATCACCAAGGGGCGTGCAATGTTGTATTCCTAATATTAACAAAATAGAAACTGTCAGCTTGATACAGTTAGTGTGAGACTATTCTCAATTCATTTCAAGGTCTTAGAGTTCTACTTTCAATATTCCTATGTTAGTATAGTATAACTTTGCCAGTAGTCCCTTGGCAGTGAATAACTACATAGAAGGTGTACAGAGTGTTCTTTATATTTCATTTACTACCTTGTGTTTCCTAGGAGCAGGGCAAGTCAGTAAAACATGTTCATGGCTGCAAATCGTTAGTGTTTTGACTATAAGACTGCAAATGAATCTAGCCTTATTTTCCCTCTAAACAGTAAGACACACTCTCTTTTAATGGCAAAAGTTGCCTGAGATTACTCTTTTTATTTGCTGATTAGGAAACCAGAAGACTTTAAACCTAGAGGCGTTACAAAATAATTTTTGCACTCAGGAAAGGAATTCCCTGTGGGGTTCCTTGCAAGGGTTCCCCCAGAACATTTAAGTATTTGTTTATAGGCTTTTGACTACTTCACAGAGAGGTTGAAGGATAAAAATACCAGAAAGCTAAAATGTTAGTGTGAGAGCTGACATCTCTGAAAGTAAAATATAAGCCAATAGGAAAGTAAGGTTGATTCTCCAAATAGTATAATATTTGTACATTCAACTTTTCATGAACATACTTTACAGAAAGTGAATCACGTGTATTTTTAGGTCAAAATTTGGGCACTGTAAGGATACAAAAATGAGTTTCTTTAACAGGTTTAAGCTGCTAGTTCTATAAATTGGGAAACAGCAACTTAAATTTGACATTTTTCCTACTGTAAAATACTCCTCAGATATTCAAGGCATATCTCACTTTGCAGATTTTCTTATGAATATTTCCTTTTCAGACCAGTAGCATTTGGGGGTCCATCCTGTGGATAGCTGGGAGCCTAGAGTCAGATCTCTGGATCTGGAAAGCCTAGTCTCCCTGTTTAATTGCTACGATAATGGAGTGAGTGGAGGGTGAAGCTGCATGGAAAGAGAAAAGCTGAGGTTACAGATATCTGACTTCTGGTTCACAACCCCAGGTCTCATATCTCTGTGGTATTTCATTTGTGTCTTGCCAATTTTGTAAGAGCTGGAAATGTACTTCAATTTGTCTTTAAACAATTACATTCAGTAGAAGATAAGTTGTAATTTAAGTCCTGTTCCCTCTTATGAGGGGAATATTAGTTACCAGACACATAAGGTTAAAATACACACACACACACACACACACACACACACAGACAAGTATATAGATATATATAATAATTATTCCACAAGATGGAGAAACCTCACGGCCATTTCAAATAGTGAGGAAGACAAGGTCTCTTAATCTTGGCATTCAAAACCTTAAAACTATAATTGGAGCTAGAGTCATCTTAGCAATGTAAATATTTAATGGAATAAAATAGTACATGTGTGGGGATACAGAAGTAGTATGGTATTTGTTAATTCTTAATGAGATTTTTTTAATCATATGGAATTCTGATACTTTTTTAACTCTCTCGAGCTCTTTAGATAGAAAAAGCAGAGAAAATTATGGTTTCAGAAACGACAATATATTGTATATGGAAATGGAAAAATGATTACTTTTTCCTACTATTAAATATGTTATATATACAAACAATTAGGAAATTTGTAAAAGTAAACACTGATCAAGTGTCTTTGTCCTTCAATTTTGGCATCTCTAAGGGCACCAGTACCAGGCATGTAACTTAGCTGGCTCAGTCAGCTCTCAGAATTCCTGAAGGGCAATGGTTTCATTGTTTCCCAGATAAGCCCCTAGTAGGCATTAAAATTAAAGGAAACATGGAATTGTAGTATTTCCATATGCTGAATAGAGGCTAAAGATCATAACTGTAGTATATTTATCTTCTAATTCTCATTTGTAATTTAATTCAATTCTCATAGGTAATAAAAAGGGAATTACACTTTGGCACCTAACTTCACTAACATGCGAAGCAAAGAATTACAGCCTATTTTGTCAAACAAGTAGGTTATTAGTGGCCTTGACACAAAGCCCCAATCATTCCTCAGACCTCCAAGAGTCCACTGTACTTATCATGATTAAAATATTTACTTCACTGTATTATTTGCTTACATATCCAGCTTTCCCTACCTGCTAAACTATCTGAATTTTTTTTTTTTAATTTTTTTATTTTATTATTTATTTATTTTTGGCTGTGTTGGGTCTTCGTTTCTGTGCGAGGGCTTTGTCTAGTTGTGGCAAGTGGGGGCCACTCTTCATCGCGGTGCGCGTGCCTCTCACTATCGCGGCCTCTCCTGTTGCGGAGCACAGGCTCCAGACGCGCAGGCTCAGTAATTGTGGCTCATGGGCCCAGTTGCTCCGCGGCATGTGGGATCTTCCCAGACCAGGGCTCGAACCCGTGTCCCCTGCACCGGCAGGCAGACTCTCAACCACTGCGCCACCAGGGAAGCCCCTGAATTTTTAATGGCAGATACTGGGATAGTCACAATGTCTAACATATAGTGGGTTCAAAAAATCCCCAGTCAATATATGAATGAATTAATCAATGGCATTGAAAAAATAAGAGATCCATTTCAGATAATAATGTTAAAAATATCAATAATAATGACTGTTCTTGATTGTGTCACACATCTACATACATTTTCTCTTTTAATCCTCAAATACATGGAGCCAGTGCTATTATCCTTATTTTATAGGTAGGAAACTATGTCTTGTTATTAAGGAATTTACCCAAGATTGCTGAGAGCAGGGATTGGAAACCCCATGTATCTAATTCCAAAATTTATTCTCTTTATGTCACATTTATCCCCATAATGCTAAGAAAAGAACCCAATTTAAAAATGGGCAAAGGTTTAAATAGGTATTTTTCCAAAGAAGACATGCAAATGTCCAATAAGCCCATGAAAAGATGCTTGACATTCTTAGGCATTAGGGAAATGCAAATCAAAACCACAATGAGATACTGCTTCACATCCACTAGAATGACTATAACCAAAAAGACAGATAATAACAAGTGTTAATGAGGATGTAGAGAAATTGGAACCCTCGTACATTGCTGGCAGAAATGTAAAATGGTGCTGCTGCTGTCTGGTAGGTCCTCAAAAAGTTTAACATAGACTTATTATATGATCCAGCAATTCTACTCCTCAGTATCTGCCCAAGTGAATTGAAAACATATGTCTACACAAAACCTTTTACATGAATGTTCATAGCAGCATTATTCATAGGAGCAAAAAGTGGAAACAACCCAGTGTCCATCAACTGATGAATGAATAAACAAAATGCGGTATATCCATACAATGGAGTATTATCCAACCATAAAAAGGAATGCAGTACTGATACATGCTACAACGTAAATGAACCTTGAAAACAGTATGCTAAGTGAGAGAAGCCAGACACAAAAGGCCACATATTGTATTATTCCTTTTCTATGAAATGTCCAGAAAAAGCAAATCCATAAAGACAAAGTACGTTAGTGGTTGCCAGGAGCTGGAGCTCAGGGAGGAATGGGGAGTGACTGCTGAATGGGCACAAGTTTTCTTTTTTGGGGTGATGGAAATTCTCTGGAATTAGATGATGGCAATGATTGCACAATTTTTTGGATATTCTAAAACCCACTGAATTGCATGCTTTAAAATTGTTAAAATGATGAATTTTATGCTATGTGAATATAATCTCAATAAGAAAAAATCAAAAGCTAAAAAACAAACCAACCAACCCATGGCTGGTTACAAAGGAACTTTACAAAATGAATATATTTCTTTTCAAGTCCCAGTCATTAAGCCGACTGTTTTAAAAAGCAGTAGCATAAAGCAGATGCTAACACACTATTGTAAGGCAATTATACTTCAATAAAGATGTTTGAAAAAAATAAATAAATAAATAAAAAGCAGTAGCTTTGGATGGATGGGTATTGAAGAAAACCAATTCTTTCAGTAGCTGTGGTTGTTGTTTCTGGACATATTCAAATGATCACAGATGTGGTAATGACTGCTTTCTGACAGAGTTGCCAAACAAGCATAAGTTTTTAATATCAGTACTTCCACCTTAATCTTTCATATGAGCATACTCAATAATGAAGACTATGTTTTACAAGATTCACCTGGAAACAAGCAATTTTCCAATATGAAAAGAAGCACCTGAATGAATTAATTCAACAACAAAAGACTATGGAAGAAAACATGCCCTAGCAACTGGCTTCTTGTACTATAATCAGGGGCTCATTTATCTTAAGTCAACTTTTGTAACACCCTCTGCACTGTATAGAATACTGAGTGACAGTTAAACAGAACTGTCAAGAAAAAAGGAAAACAGTGGGAAACGTGGACTAGAATTAATTTTAAAAAAAAAAGAAAGAAAGAAAAAACTTTGTATAAGAATGCAAAATAGTCGGTGACAAGGAATTTTCCTTTAAAATAACCAAAAGCTATGTGAATACATTGAGCAAGTGAATGTCACTGGGGTGAAAAGTACTTAATAATCCCCCACAGCATTTCTAATAGAATTTACCTGGTCCCCAACTAATTACAAAAACCCATCTAAATCCTCAAAGACGTTGAACAAAACCCCACAAGACCTTCCTTCTTTCTTGCATCAAATGCTGCTTGACAGATAAGTTGCTTACAAAATGAGTTCTAGTTTTTCCCTTCACTTAGTTTCTCAGGTTCTTGTCTGATAGTTTTAACAGCATAGGAGAAGTTATATATTGTTAATTCTACTTTTGCTATTTCTTTCTAAAATTATTCAAATTAAATAGATACTAAAAAATTGATATGATCCCTTTTTCCCTCCAGAGATTTTATCATAAGAAGTTATTTTAGGTGTTTGTGGGAAGGAAAAAAAAAAAAAATCTTCCTGATGACATCACTGTTCTAAGATGGAAGCCTCTAATGTTTTAGGGCTCTCTCGGGAGTTCTGTTCCCTGTTTTGCCACTGATTTGTGTTGTGACCTTGGAAAAGTTTAAATATAAAAAGACAAGTGCAAAGTGAACTTATGAAAACAAGACTTAACTGAGATCAAACGAAGAGCAGAGATGGAGTGGGTCACATGGCTATGTATTATAGCAACTGTCCCAGTGACTCAACACAGTAACGCAGGTAGTAATCGGGCTTGAAAGAAATTTCAGATGCCTTAGCTGTATACTAAGATAGTTTCTTATATAGTATTCTAGGAAAGTCAAAGTCTGCCTATAAAAAAGAACTGCAGCAAGACTCTAATGATATTTGTCAATCTTCTCTTGTTCTATATCTTGAAGAAATTGTAGCTGTTACAGAGGAGAAAAGGAGCTAATTTGATATTATGAGGCAATTCCTTAGATACACTGAAATAAATGTCTTAAAATCAGAGTACCTTACTTTATTGCCATTGTACACATGCAAATCTGAAACCAAATTATGCATGTAACCTAACTATTCATTTGTAGGATTTATCCAAATAAATATACCTGTTGGACAGACATCATTTTTAAAAGCCCAGTAGTCAGAAATAATTCTTAAAACCCATTGGAAACAAAAAGCAAATAAGAAATAGTTCTATGTAAGGAAGTAATGATAGAAAAGAATCACATAAATTGGTAATAGTATGATCTTATCTGAATGTAATCTTCATAAGCTTCCTGAGCATCACAATTTTTAGTTTAATGCTATTTTCACTTTTATGGCAGAAATATTTATTACAGTCCCCACAGGAAAGATAAAGTGCCTGAGGAAACTGAAGAAAAGAAGCTAGTAGAATTAATCTTGTAAAAATACGAGACATTCAAAACCCATTTAGCTATATAAAGCATGTTGAAATTCCACTTTTAGAAGTATATCCTCAAGTAGTCTAGACAGAAGAACTTTAGGTAACATGTGGAGGATAAGAAATGGCAGTGTTAAAGGATACATTTTTTTTTAACTTATTTATTTAAATTTATTTATTTATTTTTGGCTGTGTTGGGTCTTAATTGCTGCATGCAGG
Organism: Balaenoptera acutorostrata; assembly: GCF_949987535.1. Classification (NCBI taxonomy): domain Eukaryota; kingdom Metazoa; phylum Chordata; class Mammalia; order Artiodactyla; family Balaenopteridae; genus Balaenoptera; species Balaenoptera acutorostrata. The sequence goes on from NC_080074.1 coordinate 25,926,644, forward strand.
CTTTCTCTAGTTGCAGCGAGCAAGGGCTACTCTTCGTTGTGGTGCGCGGGCTTCTCATTGCGGTGGCTTCTCTTGTTGCGGAGCACAGGCTCTAGGCACGCGGGCTTCAGTAGTTGTGGCACGTGGGCTAAGTAGTTGTGGCCCATGGGCTCTAGAGCGCAGGCTCAGTAGTTGTGGCACACGGGCTTAGTTGCTCTGTGGCATGTGGGATCTTCCCAGACCAGGGCTCGAACCCATATCCCCTGCATTGGCAGGCGGATTCTTAACCACTGTGCCACCAGGGAAGTCCCAAGGATACATTTTTAAAAAGTAAAGCCATGACTGTCACACAGATATAAAATAAACATGTGTCAACCGTTTTACTTAACTCAGTAATTAATGAGGGACCAGTAAGACCTTATCACTGCTTCAAAGGAAAATTCGAAGAACCACACATACACTGGCAAATGAAGAAATATACAAAGAGGTGCAAAATAGGTCAATGTGAAGGGCAATGATCAATTGCATTGTCAGACACAACTGATTTGCATTTCTATGGACAAGAGTTATTTGAATTATTATTAATTTTCTACAACTTACAGAGTTGTAAAATGGTTCAGTGATAATAAAATGCAGAGATGGGCAGAAGACCTAAGTAGACATTCTCCAAAGAAGACATACAGCCGGCCAACAGGCATGTGAAAAGATGCTCAGCATCACTAATCATTAGAGAAATGCAAATCAAAACTACAAGGAAGTATCACCTCACACCAGTCAGAATGGCCATCATTAAAAAGTCTACAAATAATAAATGCTGAAGAGGGTGTGGAGAAAAGGGAACCCTCTTGCACTGTTGGTGGGAATGTAAATTGATACAGCCACTATGAGAACAGTATGGAGGTTCCTTAAAAAACTAAAAATAGAACTACCATACGACCCAGCGATCCCACTACTGGGCCTATACCCTGAGAAAACCATAATTCAAAAAGAGTCATGTACCACAATGTTCATTGCAGCTCTATTTACAATAGCCAGGACATGGAAGCAACCTAAGTGTCCATCGACAGATGAATGGATGAAGAAGATGTGGCACATATATACAATGGAATATTACTCAGCCATAAAAAGAAACAAAATTGAGTTATTTGTAGTGAGGTGGATGGACCTAGAGTCTGTCATACAGAGTGCAGGAAGTCAGAAAGAGAAAAACAAATACCGTATGCTAACACATATATATGGAATCTAAAAAAAAAAAAAAGGTTCTGATGAACCTAGGGGCAGGACAGGAATAAAGACGCAGACGTAGAGAATGGACTTTAGGACACGGGGAGGGGGAAGGGTAAGCTGGGACAAAGTGAGAGAGTGGCATGGACATATATACACTACCAAATGTAAAACAGATAGCTAGTGGGAAGCAGCCGCATAGCACAGGGAGATCAGCTCCATGCTTTGTGACCACCTAGAGGGGTGGGATAGGGAGGGTGGGAGGGAGGTGCAAGAGGGAGGGGATATGGGGATATATGTATCCCTATATATGTATACATATATACATATGTATACATATGTATATGTATATATGTATATGTATAGCTGATTCACTTTGTTATAAAGCAGAAACTAACACACCATTGTAAGGCAATTATACTCCAATAAAGATGTTAAAAAAACAAACAAACAAAAAAAAAACTGAATCACTTTGCTGTACACCTGAAACTAACACAACATTGTAAATCAACTATGCTTCAGTTACAAAAAAAAAAAAAAAAGGCAGAGATAACCCACAAAAGTATGCTAGTCAGAACACTTAGTCTTTTTTTTTTTTTTGGCGTGGGGTTGGGGGGGCAGCATTTCAAAGTTTATCTGAATTTTACAAACAAAAAGAACATTATTTGTTAATTAGGGAAATATGCAAAGAAAAGTATGCTGATGATGTTGATAATTTGGTTTCCCAAAACTTGCTACATTTGAAACTTTTAAGCCCATTGTTATAAGTAAAAGTAGTCCCTATACCTGGACTCACAAAGAGAGAGAGATTTTCTTTATTCTAGGAAATCATCACTCTGAAAGGTAAGAGAGAATCCTACCTAAAATTTACTGAAGAACCCAAAATTTAAACTAAAGTGCTCACTTTAAAACCATTGTTGAGCTAATAGTATATTTTAAAACAATGGGAATATTTTAAAACCTTCTTTCATGTGGCTTTTAAATAAGGTTACGTTATTAACAATATTTTTTAACTCAAAAGTGTTTTGAAATTTATTTGGAAAGCCCAAAATGCTTTTCTCTGTCCTGGAGCAGTTTCTGCCTTCCTTTCTGCAGGGAAGTTGGTTTGGGAAGTTTGTTTTTGCTTTGTTTTGTTTTTCGTTTTGACCAATCATCTAATTTAACAGAAAGTGCCATGATGTATGTTGAAAGATAAACCACAAAACTTGGTTTTAGTTCTTAGTTCTAGCTGTAATACTACAAAACAGAGGTCTGCTGAAACACATCTTTACGAAATCTTAAAATTAATGTCCACAATTTGGAGTACACAGATTTAGTAGCATTTGGAAATTTTGTGTGTGTGGATTCATGCTTCTGAATACTACTTCAACTCCTGATTTCATATGATAAATAGCATGCACAGTGGCACAGAAAAACTGCCATTTAGATATATAAATAAAAGCTTTGGGGCATACAAAGTTTTGTACGTGAAAAAATGGAAATAAGCCAGCAACCTGAATCTAAAAATTGACCTGAATCATTAGGTTATGTACAGTGTTCTCACTTACCATTCTTTATAAATTAAAACTAACTGTTTAAAAGCCATCACACTACATAATATTACTATCTGTCCCTATCAAATCATATCTAATAGGGAGAGCCCATAACAAAAGGGAGGCTATTCACAAAGAGCAAATCTTTAATTAGAATTCATTTACATTCCTGTTATCTCCATTTGCAAATTTATTCAGGGGAGTTTCTGATAAGTTAAGAGTTGTTAACACTTGCAGTGGCCCAGAAATACCCCTAGGAGGCATCAGAATTTTCAGTGTACAGACAGATTTTACACTAAACCAATGGGAATCTAAAAGTATTCTCTACCAGTACATGCCCTGAACTTATTCATGCCAGGTATGGGAAATGGGGGCCAATCTTCCTATATTCACCCATCTTGAAAACTGCTAGGTTTCTCCCAGAGGAATAGGACAAATAATCCATTCAAGAACTTAATACCCTTGAAATGGCTCACTTTGAGTCCAAACCAGCCTTTGCCCCAAGGAGCTCTTCAAGGACAAACTGGTTTGAAACATACCAATATTATTTAAGTAACACACTGAAGAGATCTGGCCAAAGTAGATCCCTCAAAAATCCTACTCCCCAGGGTCTTTAGAATAGTATAGTTTAAGGGTTAAGTTGGTGGCTCTGGAGTCAGACTGCTAGAATTCAAATAGCTCCACCACTTACTGGCTTTGTGACCTTGGGTAAATTACTTAAACTCTTTGGGCTTCAGTTTCCTCATTTATGAAATGGAAGTAATAATTATACCTACCTTATTCTTGTGTAAATCCAATGAATTAATATTTATACAATGCCTAGAACAGTGCCTGGTACATAGTAAGTGCTAATCAATATTAACTACTACTATTATTGTTATTATTTATCATCATCATCATCATCATCTTCTTCTTCATCTTTATTGTTCCCATTTCCCTCCCTGACTAATCCATGTTCCTTGGGCCTACAGTAGTTCTCCCATAGCAACTATAGACGACCACCCTATGTAACATCATATTTACCAATATTCCTTGACCAGAAGCACTCTGGACAAAGCTGAATGTCTTTCAATCCTACTCTGCCCAAAATCCTGCTCTGTGACAAACAAAAGTATCCTATTCCCGCTTCAAATGATTAATTAGCACCCTGCTGTCTTGGGAAGTTTTTAAAGTGGAACTAAACTCAATAGCTAAGGTTCTCAATGCTTCTTTGAATATACATTGGCTGAATAAAAAAAAAAAAAAATTAACACATATTGATTGAAAACCTATTATATGCCAGGTACTGGGGATTCAAAGAAATTTAAGCCACAGTTTCTTCCCTGCAAGAGTTTACAATCTAGTGGAGAGCGGTATATAAACACGATTACCATACGGTGTACTTACATGCAGTTTTCCTATGAAATTTGTATTGGCTCCATGCATGGTTTGTGTTTTTGTTTTTTTTCCAGGTCTGTCAGCCAGAGCAAGGTTCTTGGCAAAACAGTGAAGTAGGCACAGTTTGTCTTTGGCTCCTTCCCTCTCCCCTTTAGACATTCCCTTTCCTTCCACCAGGAAACTACTTCCTCCTTTAAGCAACTCTGAGTACAGTTTTAGGATTGAAAACAGATGGTTATAATCCCTGCTGATATGTTTGTTGCTAATAATTTAAGGATTTACGCCTCCTGAGCTTAAGTACATTTTTGTAGGGAGCTCTTGAACCTAAAGCACCATTCAGAAGCTAAAGGAATGAGTCCCAATAGGAAGAATTTCAGGCAACAGGCTGACGGGGAAGCCTCTCGTGGCTGATTTTCATTCTTTACTCATAATTGTTTCTGCTCTATACCTCTTTATTTTTTTGCCCATGCTTTCTTACAAGACCCGTTTTCTCTAGTGTTAAAGTATAGACCAAGGAATAGATTGTAGAGCTTTTCAACTTCTTACATTCTTGCTATATATATTATTGGGCAAGGGTTTGGAATACTCGGGCTTCAGCCTATTTTATCCCATTCTGACAGTATGTTTCAAGTCCCCTTTTACCAAACTCAATTATTATGCTTCATATTCACCATAGAACTCCCACTTCTTCTGTGAAATTAAAACATGCAACCCTTTAATAGGGGTAGAGGAATGTTTTATTTGTTAATGAAAAGACATGTTTTCCTCACAATGCTTTCTATTCAAAGGTTTATGCTGTAGCATTGTTGTGCCTGTTTTTCCCTGCTTAAGAGGAGCAGGTTCTAACAGGCTAGCCCATTATTAGAATTCATCTCTTTTCATGCATAAGAAGTTCATTCTTTTAGAAGTTAATCCTTTTCTCTAAAAGGGACATACTATCTCTTTAGAAATTAAATCAGTTTTTTGCCTTTACATTTTGTCTTAAGGTGCTACAAAGCATTGTTCCACTTTCTAAATCATTTGTCATAGCTAAATGGAGGTCCGTGAATTGCCACAGCTGCCTTTAAGTGGGCATTTTTCTTAGGTTCATAGAATAGGCACTGTTTGTATCCTTTTTTCACAAACATTTTTTAAAGTTCCAATGATGGTATGAAAGAATATTCATTTCCCATTGGAATTCAAAGAATGAAAATAAAATCATGTATATGTAAACAATAATGACACAAGAGCTCAAAGAAATTAGTCAATTGATGAAATTCAGGAATTTCTGAATATTTAGCTGTAAAATCTTTTTTTCCACTAACTTTCATTATAAAGTTTAGTAGGACATGAACAATAGTTGGTCCTTTCTTTCTTGGAAAGCAGTTGGGAAGTAAATTTTATCAGACATTCACAAAGCAATTCAGTTAATTTGAGTTCTTCAAAGCTTTAAGCAGATTGATTATTCGCTTTGGTAATTCCATTATGGTGAATGTCTGGTGAGCATCACTAGATGATGAAATATACCTTTATTTGGAAGGCAGGTGCTAGAATGACAGCCTACAATTACTTTAGTCACAAGCAATGGGGAAAATGCAGTTCAGAAGGAGGAAAACAGTAGAAGAAAAATCAGAAAGAATACAATTTAGTTTAGGTATAGTCATTATTGACAAATGCAAATCAATCTTCAGAGACTATTAACATTTATTTTTCATTTGTGCCACATCAGGTAGTGCCTGCAAAAAAGAAGAGATATTCTCCTAGCTCTCCCTTGTTTGACTTTCACATCATTTGGAAACATGCTGCATTGGAGAGATGCCAACAGGACCCAGCCATATGACATTTAAGTCTTATCTGGTAGCTCAGAAAGGATTATGGGTAGTTGCCTACAACCAGGCAGTATTCACAATACAGAGTAGCAGGGCTTAGAATCATAGAACCTTAAGACTAGAAGGACCTTACAAGTCATCAAAGCCAATCTTCCATCTAATGTTCAAATATTCTACAACATCTTGATAAGTGATTGTCCTACCCATATGCTTGACATGGCAAACAACCAGATTCTCACAACCTCCTGCCATGGCCAATTTCCTCAACTCTATGTTTGTTGACTTCTAGAAGGCCTTCTGCCCCAAAGAGAACAATTAAAAAGCAGCTTTTTGGGCTTCCCTGGTGGCACAGTGGTTAAGAATCTGCCTGCCAATTCCGGGGGCACGGGTTCGAGCCCTGGTCCGGGAAGATCCCACATACTGCAGAACAACTAAGCCTGTGTGCCACAACTACTGAGCCTGCACTCTAGAACCCGCGAGCCACAACTACTGAAGCCCGCGTGCCTAGAGCCCGTGCTCTGCAACAAGAGAAGCCACCGCAATGAGAAGTCTTCACACCTCAACAAAGAGTAGCCCCTGCTCGCCACAACTAGAGAAAGCTCGCACGCAGCAACGAAGACCCAACAGAGACAAAAATAAATAAATTTTAAAAAATAATTTTAAAAAAGCAGCTTTTCTAAGCAAGATGTGTATCTTCCAATGACGGATTTGAAAAAATCGTTTCCTCATTTTGCCCCCACCTAGATTCTTACTTATATAGCCTTACATATGAAGGAGTGGTATTTTCTCTTCTATGTCTATTTGCCTCTAATATATAATATTTGTCAAAGTGCACAGGTGTTAATGAGCAAGCTGTTCCAGTAATTCCTTAAATTACTGGTTCAAAGTTTGTATGATTCCCTCCCTGTAAGATAAATATGCTAAAAATGACTTGCAAGTAGGTTAATATTAGTAACAAATAAATACTACTAGACATGAGGCTGAAAACTTGGCCTCTGTGCACTGGTGCTGAATCAAATCTTGGAGACAGAGTTTTGGGTGAAGTAGAAAAGAACAGCTTTATTGCTTTGCCAGGCAAAGAGGGACACAGCGGGCTCGTGCCTCTCAAAAGTGTGTGTCCCAACCTGGGAGGATTTGGTGAGGAGTTTTATAGCAATGGTTCAAGGGCGGAATTGTTGATAAGGGTCAGGGTGTGTGCAGGGCCTGCACTCCTTTAATCTGACCACAGGTGGTCTCCTGATGAGCTTCTCTGGTTCCTTTAATCTGGCCCAGGTAGTCTCTTGATAAGCTTCTCTGGAATGAAGAATGCTAACATCTTCCATTTGTTGGGAATTTTAGTTCTGTAAAGAGCTTAAAGGTATTGTTATGTGTGTCCCTTGGGGCAGAAGCAGGACCCTGCCCCAAGGCTGCACTACTGTTTCTTGGCTGCTCCTCCCTTATCTTTGCATACCCTCCATTCCTTGATTAGCAACTGTTTGGACCTGCCCTTTGGAACTCAGGGAAGGTCATGGAGGCTGAAGGCTATTCCCTGCAAACAAAAAACGGGGGACACAGAAAGGCTTTCATGCCCAGGAGTCCCACAGGGTCTTGCTTGGTTTCAGATATAGGTAGGAAAACTTTTGACATCAACAGAGAAACATACTCTCAGTATAGCAGAGGAGTTTATGAAATTCATAGAATATCCAAAATGCCAAGGTATACCTCTTAGATAATTAGGAGTTGTAGATTTTTTTGTTGAAATAGATTTCTCATTTTCCAATTATAAAGCCAGACACCACTCTTCTTCAACTAAGCCTTAAATACATAATCCCATTTTCCTGCTCTTTATCTAGCTTATGTTTGTGTACCAAATAAGAGCTATGTTTAACTTGTTACTAAATTTTCCTTTTTCTGTTTTGTTTTTTTTTTTCAATGAAGACCTAGTTTTACTTGCACATTTTTCACGAGCATCAAATAGTGGGTGATCTTTCAAGCTTGAACTGTAACAGTTGTATTGCTGAGGAAGGATTTCTTGTTTCAGATGGTCTAGGTAATGATTTACAGCTATTTTTGGTAGTTCTCAAAATGACAGCTCCTTGAATTTTTCTGTGTGCAGAAATATTTGCTGGGCTGGCATCTTTCAGACCCTGGGAGGTTCATCCCAATCCTTGGCATGCAGGAATGAGGGAATGCTCTGAAATCCTTACTCCAGAGGGAACTGACCTGTCCACATTATCTTGTGATACATGTGAATGTTTGATGAGGTTTCCCTAAATGTCTGTGGCCTCCTGAGGCCTGGAATTTGTGGGCCAGGACTAACCTATGAGTTAGGTGAAATTACATATAGGCCTTGGGCATTCCAAGACCAAACCAGATAAACTGACTTATAATGATAGTTTAATTCCTCTAAAGAAAAGTAGCAATAATTTGCAGCATCTATGTTTATATAGTATTGAATAAATGGTTGTTTTAAAAGTAGGAAGGATACAAAAAAGCAATAAAATAAAAATTAGCAACCTTTTAAAATTCTAAACATTATCAGAAAATACATTTGACTGCCATTGGCTGTTGGAAGGTATAAGCTGGGGTAAAAAATTTTGGAAAGGAAATAATAAAGGAGGGGGAAGAAACAACATAACAGACAAGATAGGAGGTAAAAGGAAATCTTTTAAAAGAGAAGAAAATAAAGTATATTTAATACAACTTTCAATCACTTCCTTACTCAAAAATCTTCAATGGATCTTCAGTATTACAGGATAAATTCATCATTCTTAAGCTATTTAATGTATTCCGTGGTCTAGATAGAACCTACTTATTCAACACATGTCCTCTGGTTTACTTACTGACTCTTCAGAATATTCCTTTGGGGTTATCTTCTTGTCTTTGCTCCCTAAGGAAAATCCTATGTACTCTTCAAGACACAACCTCAGGGACCGCACTTAGAGTTTTATACAGATAGCAATTATTGACCTTGGTCTCTACTATATTTACTTTGGACTTCTTAACATTGTTTCAAATGCCCTCCTCAGATAGTATTCCATATAATCTCCTTAACAGCAATGATGAATTAGGGATGGTTTATTCTAGGAATTTTGACTCTAATTCTATCAAATATTTGTATCCTGGGTGTTTTGTATGTAGTGGTTTGTTTTTTATTTTTTCACAGGTTATTATAGAATTTAGACAGTTACAAAACTGCTTTTTCTTCTAATCTTCATTATGCTACTAACTTGTGCCAGCTACATAAGTATGCCTTCGCTTCACTAAATTCCTCAACTTTGGAAGATTTTTCTTATTCATTTTTTCAAAAGACTCCATTTTGTTTGAAATCAGGATCTAGTACAAGTAAACAAAGAATCATCCATCTTTTACTGAGAGCCTTTAAAGAATCTTACCATGCAAATCTAGAATATGACACAAATGAACTTATCTGCGAAACAGAAACAGACTCACAGACATAGAGAACAGACTTGTGATTAGCAAGGGGGAGGGGGGTTGAAGAGGGAAGAAGTTGGAGTTTGGGGTTAGCAGATGCAAACTATTAGATATAGGATGGATAAACAAGGTCTTACCGTATAGCACAGTGAACTATATTCAATATCCTGTGATAAACCATAATGGAAAATATGAAAAAGAATATATATATATATGCACATAACTGAATCACTTTGCTGTACAGTAGAAATTAACACAACATTGTAAATCAACTATATTTCAATTAAAAAAGAATCTTACCATGCAGAAGTTATTTGATAGAATTTCTATTTTTTTCATTATGATAAGGAATGTTGAATTTAAAATATTTAATAAAAAGCAGTTGGACTGGAGCATTTCTACCAGAATATATGAAAAATTAGATATCCAGGAGCTAGGATGAAAAGACTTCATTCTTACAGAGCAGTAGAAATTGAATTCCTGCAGATCTCCAAATTTAAGTGCAAATTTGTCTTTAGCTCTTGCCTGGACATTTGAATAGTGATGTATAGTAAACTATTACAACTCCATGGGACTTTATGTATAAACAGCTCCTAACAGGCATAGTCACAAAGAGAAGCCCAAGAAAATAGGTAACTATAACTCACCTTACACTTGGGCATTCCAAGAGCAAAACCAATAAGTTGAATCTATAATATTAGCTGGGTTTCTATAAAGAAAATCAACAAAAGTTTTTGCAACAACATTGTACTCTGAGTCAATTCTACCATTTAAAAAATCTATATCCTGGCTAATCCCTAAGAATGAAAAGGACAGCTATAATTAATTTTCATTAAGCACAAAAACCTTACTTTACAATACATAGAAATTAAATTTAGCAAGATGGCCACCAAAATTATTATTTATGAAATTTCCCAGATTATAACTCTTAGTCCTCATGTGATTCATTTACAAGTAGCCTGTGCTCCTCCAAGCCCTGAATAAATCCTGCACTTGAACTTTATGTGTGCATAAAGGTCTACAGTAGTCATGTAACACACTTGGATAATGCATATGCTATTTTCAGAGTGCCTCTACCGGTAGAACCAAAGACATATATACCAAGGAAATGAAAAGAGAAAGGGGATCCTGGATAAGATAACACAACTTACTCAAGTGTTAAATTAGGTCCAGCAGTAGTACATCAATGTACTGGTTTTGGTTATTTCCACATTTGTTGAACTCTAAGATTCATTTTGTTTCTGGCCACTCTAAGTACATGTTGTTTTTAGTAGTTCCTTTATCATCACAGTCAGAATATTTTGGATGTATTAAAATAAACTTTGTTCACAGATTTTCCCTAGCCTCTTGGCACCACAGCTTGGTTAATTTTGTTTCTTCTTCCTGGAAAGTCTCTTCCCGTGTTCCTGTCAGAAATACTGCCCAACTTCAAGAACCATCTCAAAACCCAGTCCCTCTCATAAACAACTGCTAATCTATGGTGATTTCTGCATCTTTTGAATTCCAACATCATTTTGTTTCTTAGGTATTTATTTATTGTCTTGTTTATCTGTAATTTTTTTCTATGTAAATTTTTTTCTCTCCAGCTACATTATACTTTGCTTAAAGACAGAAATCATGTTTTGTAATGCTTTGTGTACCAAACGTTGCCTAACATAGCAACTCTCTCTTGTAGATATTCATTAAATAATTGTTGACTGATTGATATAATTTATTACCTTTATGCTGATTTACCTCTTATACTGTTTCTCAAGAAAACAACAACAATACCTCATAGATCCAAATTTGGGAATCCCATTCTGAGCTGCTTTACAAAACGTTCATTTGTACAGTCATGACATCATGTGTCAATAAATGCATTTTGCTACTGGAATTCAGGGCAATACTTAGTTATTAGGAAGTATTCCAGATGATCCCAAATATTAATTTTTAGAAATTATTTAGGACTTTATGAGAGGGATTGGGTTTTGAGATGGTTCTTGAAGTTGGGCAGTATTTCTGACAGGCAGAAGGGAAGAGGGAAGAGAGTTTCCAGGAAGAGGAAACAAAATTAACCAAGTTGTGGTGCTAGGAGGCTAGGGGAAATCTGTGAATGTGTGGGGACTTCCCTGGTGGCACAGTGGTTAAGAATCTGCCTGCCAATGCAGGGGACACAGGTTCTATCCCTGGTCTGGGAGGATCCCACATGCCGCAGAGCAATTAAGCCCATGCACCACAACTACTGAGCCTGCACTCTAGAGCCCGTGAGCCACAACTACTGAGCCCGTGAGCCACAACTACTGAAGCCCACGCACCTAGAGCCCGTGCTCCGCAACAAGAGAGGCCACTGCAATGAGAAGCCTGAGCACCACAATGAAGAGTAGCCCCCACTCGCCGCAACTAGAGAAAGCCCGTGTGCAGCAATGAAGACCCAATGCAGCCAAATAAATAAATAAATAAAATTTTTAAAAAAGAAATTATTGGTGAGATAATACAAAAAATATTAAAATTCTCATAAAACTCTCAGATCCCAGATAATTCCACTAAAGTATTCCTCCCTGTGAAAAATACTATTTTAAAAACCCTCAACTACTCTGAATTGTGGGATTAAAAGAAAATGCCCAGTCATTATGACAAAATGTGTTCAAAGCCTTAAGAATATACAAATGTTGACTGTTCAATTTTACCTCTAGAAAACACAGTCCTAATAAAGATGTACACAAATTGTTAGCTACAAGGATATTCATTACAGAATTAAAATATAGTATGTAAAAATATTTTAAAGCCTAAATGACCAAAAATAGGGGATTGGTCAAATAAATTTTACATCATACAAGGGAGCCATTAAAATGTGTGTTGTACAAGAATATTTAATGACATGAAATGATGATCTCAATCCAAAAAAGAAGTTTTAAATATAATTGTGTTTTTAAAAACCTTATTAAATATAATTTTATTTTTAAAGTACCTCAAATATATGCTTCAAATATTGATAATGATGTCACTTTGTGATGGGATTACAGATTTCTAAGTTTTCTATATTGAAGATGTATTACTTTTGTGTAAAGAATAAAATAATTTAAAGGTATTAAAAATTTAAGTAGGGCTTCCCTGGTGGTGCAGTGGTTAAGAATCCACCTGCCAATGCAGGGGACACGGGTTTAAGCCCTGGACCGGGAAGATCCCACATGCCACAGAGCAACTAAGCCCATGCACCACAACTACTGAGCCTGCGCTCTAGAGCCTGCGAGCCACAACTACTGAGCCTGCGTGCCACAACTACTGAAGCCCGTGTGCCTAGAGCCCATGCTCCGCAACAAGAGAAGCCACTGCAATGAGAAGCCCGTGCACCGCAACGAAGACCCAACGCAGCCAAAAATAAATAAATAATTAAAAAAACAAAAACAAAATACAAAAAACAAAACAAAACAAATTTAAGTAAATGCCTAGCCAGTAATCTCAGAATTGCTCATTAGGTTCACATATCCTACAGCCAAGGATATGAATTAACAACAAGACAAACTAAAGAAAGGATCTTTCATCTTGATGACCAACTTCTTCACAAAAATGAATGAATGTCATATGGCTAAAGCCAACCAATGAGATGAGGTTGTGGGAAGAGTGTTCTTTCCTAGCATTGTTTGTGCTCATAGTGCTTACTTATTTTTGTTTGCAGGTCCATGGAAAGTGTATGTGTAAGCACAACACAGCAGGCACCCACTGCCAACATTGTGCACCTTTATACAATGACCGCCCCTGGGAGGCAGCTGATGGCAAAACAGGGTCTCCAAAAGAGTGCAGAAGTAAGTACCAAACACACAGACTCAAAGCCTTCTTTGTAAAGTAAACATCTATGGACTCCTTGTTGTCTCTAGAAACACAATATAAAGTAGTAGCCCATATCAAACATAGACCATATCACTGCCCACTGTAACTTCAGCCATTTGGAAACAATTACTGCTTGCAAAATCACCGATATACTATTTTGCCAAGAATGTGTTGCCCATTTGCTGGGACACTGTGGGACCTAAGCACCCTCCCTGAGACTTTGACATAATAAAACATGGCTAGACTCAAGAGCAACTGAGGATTAGAATGTGCAGTTACCATCATAGCTGAGATACTGAATTATAATCATGAAAATAGCTATCTTGAATTCAGTTCCCAAAACAACCCTATAAAGTAGGTGGTGTTAATCCCATTTTAGAGATCAGGAAACTGAGGCTCAATAAGATTAAGTAACTTGCCAAAGTTAGTAAATGATAGAGTCAGGACTTGATCCCTAGTCTTCAGACTCCAAATTAAATGTCTTTTTTCTGTAATACCATAATGCCTTTCTTTTCACTTATGATACTTGTAGTGACAAATTAGATTTAAAACTAAGCCAGTTCATCAAGAATGAGACTAACATTGCCATGGCTAACTTTGGGTTTGAGGTTGGAAATTAGATAGAAGGGTAAAAAATATGGGAACATGAATCATTTTTTTTCTTTGCAATTCAAAATGAAATATACATGAAATAGAAATACACATGCACAGAGAAATACACATGCCCGTAACAACCTTTACACTCACAGACTTCAGTTTTACTAGGATTTAAAGGCAAGTACAGTGGGTAAAATTGTGAGAAGTCTCTTCCCTTACATAATTTGGAATCATAACTGATTTATTTTAGTTTCTAGGAAATGTAAAGGATTTCCTCTAAGCATAAATCTTAAATTATCTTACAATATGCTTTTTAAAGCCTATGAGTCTGGTGGTCAAAATATCATAACACATCAAGGAAACAATGAAAAACAATAGCACAAACATTTTCAAATGCAGTTGACCTCCAGAAAAAAGTCTGGATCCTTATTCAAATCACTCATCAAGAGAATCTAAAGAATTTCTCCTAAATTCCTAGAGTGCCATTCTGGCCCTTTCCACTGAAACCAGCTGCATATCTAAATACATATAGAACACAGAGACTTGTCACTTGGCGCTATTGACTGATAATCTTAGAAATGTCTTTGAGAAATTGTTATATAAGAAACTCTGCAAGCCTCTTCTATAAGAAAATTAAGGCTTCTATAGGAGACTACCTCGTACTCACCAGTACAGCAATAGCTGAGGAATAGTACTTCATGAAAGGTAAATCAATCTATCTGCCAAGTTACTAACCTCTGCCCACTAGAAGGTTCCTTCTAGGCTCGGAGGAAGGAGGGAGGGAAGGAAGGGAGAAAGAGAAGGAAGGAAGGAAGAAAGGAAAGCAGCTACTGAAGGCCAGAGGAAACAGGGTGAAAGAGTTCTTAATGTATAAACGTTTTTATACTGTTTTGAATCTTGTACTGTGAAAATGTATACTATTCAAAAAACTAAATTTTTTTAATGGAAGTATAGTTGATTTACAATGTTGTGTTAATTTCTGCTGTACAGCAAAGTGATTCAGATATACATACATATAGATGTATGTACATATATATACATTCTTTTAAAAATATTATTTTCCATTATGGTTTATCACAGGATATTGAATATAGTTCCCTGTGCTGTACAGTAAGACCTTGTTGTTTATCCATTCTATATATAATTGTTTGCATCTGCTAACCCCGAACTGCCACTCCATCCCTCCCCCATCTCCCCTCCCCCTTGGCAACCACAAGTCTGTTCTCTATGTCTCTGAGTGTGAAAAAACTAAATTTTTAAAAATTAGGAATCAGGGCTTCCCTGGTGGCGCAGTGGTTGAGAATCTGCCTGCTAATGCAGGGGACACGGGTTCGAGCCCTGGTCTGGGAAGATCCCACATGCCACGGAGCAGCTGGGCCCGTGAGCCACAACTACTGAGCCTGCGCGTCTGGAGCCTGTGCCCCGCAACGGGAGGGGCCGCGATAGTGAAAGGCCCGCGCACCGCGATGAAGAGCGGTCCCCGCACCGCGATGAAGAGTGGCCCCCACTTGCCGCAACTAGAGAAAGCCCTCGCACGAACCGAAGACCCAACACAGCCAAAAAAATAAAAAAATTAAAAAAAAATAAAAAAAAAAAAGGAAAGCAACCCAACAGGACAAACCCACTGCCTAAAAAAAAAAAAAAAAAAAAAAAAAAAAAATTAGGAATCAGCTTACCCTACTTTTAACTGCCTGAATATTAGAGAACCTGTCATTTTATTTTTAATTCTTTGTTTTCCTCCCATGCTTCTTTTTCCCAGCCTGCAAGTGCAATGGACATGCTGATGCCTGTCACTTTGACATTAATGTGTGGGAGGCATCAGGGAATCATAGTGGTGGCGTCTGCAATGACTGTCAGCACAACACAGAAGGTCAGCATTGCCAACGATGTAAGCCAGGCTTCTACCGGGACCTCCGAAGACCTTTCTCTGCCCCAGATGCTTGCAAATGTAAGTGAATTAATGGTTACTGGAAAAAAAAAAAAAGGTTGATTTGTACAAAAGAGATGACTCTCCATCCTTCATTTGCTCACGCACGGGAGAGAGGTCATGAAATTCTCAGACAATCCACTCACACACATCAGTTAACTTCATTGATAAGGGGTAAGAATTTTCAATCTGTTAGGTAGAAACAGTACAATATTCATAAAAACAATGTCCTTTCTCACTCTCCATGAAGTAAAATTGCTTCCTATAGCACCACATTTTGGAAAACAAGATGACTAATAAAAGAGAAAAAAGAATGATGAAGAGGGAGATATATTTAAGATCATCTTAAGACCAAACATATGAGTAAGACACAGACAATAATGGACTCAAATAGACGAAAAAAGAGTGGTTAGCTGCACTTGGGTCATTCTAGTGTTCATCTCTGCAGTGAATTTGAACACCTGAAAAATGACAGGTTTTGGTTTCATTGTGAATGCAATTTGGTTGACTCTGCTCTAATGTAGCAATGTATCATAAATGAATTTAGAACAAAACAATAATTCCCTACTCTCCCCCCAAATACTAAACTGTTACAGAATGGTTCTGCTTTTTTGTTGGCATAACTCCAAGAAGAGGTTTATTTGAAAAAAGAGTAGAATTTTCAAAGATCTGCTCAATTAATGAGACATGACCTGAAACATGACTGTGAAAGATGTATGCAGAGCTTAAGTGAAAGTCCAGTGTGGATGAACAGTCATTTAACTACATGAGCATTTCCACGTCTGTCAACTCAGAAATTATTAGATAACAGAAACCACTCAAGACTGTTAATGGAGATGAATGATCATGCCCTTCCTTTCCCCGCCAAGGACTCCATGTTCTAGATCAAAAACAGTGACAGGAAAGGAGCAATACAATGGGAAACAATCATTTAAAATCTTGGGTTTGTTTTTAATTTAAAGGAAAAATTCTATTGCTCTTGAAAATACAGTTTTAACCTCAGGCAGGAGATATCTACATGAAATATGAGTGGTCTTACTTGTTACAAGCTTTCTCTCTTAGACTGTGGAAGATAGAATGTGGAACAGCTCCCTTTCAACCTTGAGCCCCAAATTTGGATTTATGTCATAATATTTCTCCAAGAATTCTGTTTTACTCCTGCTCCTTGTTGTACTCAGACTTTCATCTTAATAGGTTTCAAACAGATCTAGAGTAGAAGCTTTCCCTGCCCCTTACGGCTGTGTAATCCTATGCCAGCTGTTGAAGCTCTTTGGACTTCGATTTCCTTCTCCCAACAGGGTTGTAATGAGAACTACATAAGCTAAATTATGTGGAGTGTTTAGCGCATTGCCTGTCATATAGTAAGCCCCCAAGAAATGAAAACTAGTATTATAATAACTGTTGTCCTATAAGATAGACAGTGGGAAATAATACTATAGTGTTTCTACTCTTTATTGACTAAAAATACCTTATGTCAAAGATAATTACTTCTTTAAAATCCACAGTACTTTAGGGACTAAAATGTAGTTTCCTTAACTCCATGTGCTGACTGAAGGGTCTGCTTATGAAATTGTTTCTGTCTAGAATATATTCAGCCCTAACACCGATTGTACAGGATATATTTAAATAGATATGTGTATGTGTGTATTCCACATCCTCAGACCACTAGTAGAAATGTCTAAAAATAAGAATGTATGGACTAACAAGCAGATAAAACAGGAAAGGAAATTAATTTGTCATTGAGTAACTTAGATACTTGTAACTGTCTTGTATAGCAACAGGCAACATTTTCAAAAAGATACTGTTATATAGCACTGACTTGAAACAGTATGTTGTACAATGTACCTAACGCAGTCATTCCTTCATTCATTCATTCGTTCATTCAATGGATATACATTGAGTGCCTACTATGTGCCAAGGGCTTAGGATGTGTTCAGGAACAAAACAAAGACCCCTGCACTCAAGGAGCTTATATTCTAGCAGAGAAGACACACAATAAATATAAGTAATAAGTGAAATATATAGAAAAAATATATAGAAGGTGATAAGTGCTTTTATCACCAAAACAAGTTAAGAAGGATCCAAGGTGCCAGAGATTTGGAATGAGGAGTGACAAGATGCAGTATTTTTTTTTTATTTTCCCCCAGTTTTATTGAGAAATAATTGGCATATAGCACTGTATAAGTTTAAGGTGTACAACATAATCATTTAGTATATGTATAATGGTGAAATGATCACCACAGTAAGTTTAGTTAACATCTATCACCTCACATAGTTACAGTTTTTTTCCTTGTGATGAGAACTTTTATGATCTACTCTCTTAGCAATTTTCACATATACAGTATGGTATTAACTATAGTTATCAGGTTGTACATTACAACTCCAAATCTTATTTATCTTGTAACTGGAAGTTTGTGGGGTTTTCTGTTTTTTTTAACTTTAGTTGAAGTTAACAAGCAAACCAGTGATTCTCAAAGTGTGGTTGCGGGGCCATCAGCAACAGCGTCACGTGGGAAATGTGTTAGAAATGCAAATTCTCAGACTCCAGCCCAGACCAACTGAATCAAAAATTCTTTGGGTGGAGCCCAGAAATCTGAGTTTTCCCAGCCCTCCAGGTGTTTCTGATGCAAGCTAAAGTTTGAGAAACACTGGTCTAGTTGAAGGCCCCCCCAGTTTTACTTACATTGGTTAAAACAAACCCAGTTTCTAATATCTGACTAACATTCAAGTATCTCCTCTGTTCTGGTATAGCAAATGGCTGGTCACTTTCATTAGAGTAACAAGTAGAAGAGCTACAAGAATAGTGAAAGAAAACTTTGAAACATTGATTAGAGCTAGATTTTAGAGAGTCTTGTATGCTATCCTAAAAATTTTAGGGCTTCCCTGGTGGCGCAGTGGTTGAGAATCTGCCTGCTAATGCAGGGGACACGGGTTCGAGCCCTGGTCTGGGAAGATCCCACATGCCGCGGAGCAACTAGGCCCGTGAGCCACAGCTACTGAGCCTGCGTGTCTGGAGCCTGTGCCCCGCAACGGGAGGGGCCGCGATAGTGAAAGGCCCGCGCACCGCGATGAAGAGCGGTCCCCGCACCGCGATGAAGAGTGGCCCCCACTTGCCGCAACTAGAGAAAGCCCTCGCACGAACCGAAGACCCAACACAGTCAAAAAAATAAAATAAATAAATAAATAAAGTAGCTATAAAAAAAAAAAAAAAGAATGGAAATGTGGCCACTATTGTGGCTCTTAAAAAAAAAAAAAAAATTTTAGTATTTATTCCCTAGGGTACTGGGAGCCATTGTAGTGATTTAATTAGGAAAGTTTCATATATTTCCAATATATTTTACTGATATAATGTTCAGATTCATTTGAAAGCATTGCATATTATTCACTGCGTTTTACTTTACTAATCAAATTTTAAATTCTGCAGATTTACAAAATTGTAAGATGAGTAAATGTACAAAAGATTAAAACAGTGACTTTTAAAAAAAAATGTCTGTGTCTTACCAATAAAAAGAGAAATAGAAAGGTTTATTGGCAGACTTGGAGCCAAGATAAATACCTTGTGTTTTGTTTTGTTTTGCTTTGTTTTGTTACTGTTCTACGTTCAAGCTACTGCTCATATTCTTACAAAACGTAAAAAGGTTGCCAGCTCTAACTATTTAAATCCTAGAGGGCTCATGGCTTCAGAGTAAAAAGAGCATGAAAGAGGAGATTATTTTAAAAGTTACCCCACTACTTATATAGCTCTTCTAGGGACTTGTGCTGAAAAGGCTTTATAGGTTTTTGGTCCCCAAACTACAGTTTTATAAAAACATAAGCAAAATTTGAGAAGGTAGCTAAAACTAACAAAACACATAACTTTTTATTATTTTTTACCCTGTGAAAATGTCAATAGAGACAATATTTTCCATATTATAGTGTTTGATTTCCAAGGTCAATAGACTTGAGCAAAATTAGGACATTTTAAACTTATTCTTTCATTCAACAAATTCTTATTGAACACTATTGTGTGCTAATTCTTGGGAATTATAACAGTGAGCAAGAGAGACACAGTCTTTTTAAAGAGCTTGTGTGTGTGTGTGTGTGTGTGTGTGTGTGTGTGTGCATATAAATGTATATATGTATATATATATATGTGTGTGTGTGTGTATGTAGGCAACTAGTGGTATATACATGTGTGTGTTAGATCACACAAGTATGACCAGTATTGTTTAGAGAGTGTACAGGGCAGCTCATAGGAAGGGCAATGAACAAGAGCTAATTTTTTGACTTAAGGAGACCTGAAGTTTAATAGGAATCAACATAACATGGGTAGGAATATTCCCAGCAGAGAGAACAACCAGTGCTAAAAAGGAACAGAAGAAAGAAAGACTACAGCATGTTCAAAGAACTGAAAAAATTTCAGAATGGTTATAGAGGCAAAAAAAGAGGGGGAGGACAATAAAAGTGTATGAGGATGAGAGAAATAGAGAAGATGGGTGGTTGGATGAAGGTGCCCTCATCTTGGATGCCTCAGTCAGTGAGATGGCGTGGATTGAACTATCCACAAGTAGATGACAATCAGTCCATAGGTACCTTTAGTATAATTACCTGGACCCTACCAATTGATATTTATAGGCAATATCCAAATGTCAGAAGACCAAAGGTATCAAAGCTATTTTAATGAAAACTCCATGAAGAGCACATTAATATATTTAAAAGAAAGAAGGAAAGAAAGAAAGAAAGAAGGAAGGAAAGAAAGAGAGAAAGAGAGAAAGAGAAAGAAAGAAAGAAAGAAAGAAAGAAAGAAAGAAAGAAAAGAAAGAAAGAAAGAAAGAAAGAAAGAAAGAAAGAAAGAAAGAAAGAAAGAAAGAAAGAAAGAAAGGAGGGAGGGAGGGAGGAAGGAAGGAAGAAAACATTATAACACAATTGTAACATACTTGTCTGGATTAGTTTCTCAACCCCTTAAATTATCATAGAATTCCCCTGCATCTGGGGTACTGAAAGACTTCAAGCTAGAAACTATCACCAATAATTCATATTGCTAATCACTCCTAGTTAAAAACATTTACACAATACTTGCACCAAGTAGGGGGATTATGAAAACAACTGGTACCAATTTAGTCCTTTTAGCATAATTTGTAGGAGGTGGATGGGTTAGTATGGAAGATCTGTATTTCCTTTTTTCCTTTTCTAGACATACCCTTGATCCTGGGTAGGCTGACTGAGGAAGGCGTATCTCCATTCACTTTATGACTATTCCAGCATATGTTTGGGGCAGAGATGCCTGTGTCCACTTCCTTAGCATGGGTTTTCTTACTGGCACCTTCTTCCAGAACATTATTCTGGTTCTTCCCTTCCCTTTTCTGAGCCAGGGGTAAATTCCACCACTTATTAGTGCATTCAGTTTTTTTCTCTTTCTAGTATTTTCCATACTATACTGTTTGATTGGCAATGTTTGGCAACATTTTCATTTTTATTTAGTAATATTTTCTTATCATTAACTCCCTCCTTAGCAGATGTGTCTCTATATCACCTTTAGAATTACCAAGGCTGATAATAAAGTTTATGACAAATAGGTTAATGTACTTAACAGTTATTAAGTACCTACAGTACACCACATTTCATGCTAAGTGCTGATAGAAATATCGCTAGAGCTACAGCTTTTCTGCCCATTGGGTCCCACTTTACTTTTATGAGAAAGGTAGTATCAAGAAAACAAGTGGATATCTCTCAAAATTTAAACTATCTCAGTGTGTGGCTCCGTCAACAACATGTACAATGTTATTCAAAGTAACAATTTTATTATATTTACACTACTCTGCTTACCAAGGCAGAAAAGTAACCTGATACCCAGTGTGTGGTCCAAAGACCAGCTGCAACTGGCATCATCCAGTTGCTGATTAGAAGTTGCAGAACCTCTGATCCCACCCCAGACCTACTGAATCAAACATGTGCTTTACCAAAATTCTCAGGTGGTTGTGTTATATTAAAGTTTGAGAATGCTGCAGAGTACTTTTCATCAAGGGTTAAATGCAGTTAGCATTTACTCTACAGTTAATTTTTAAAAATTAGTTAGCCAGACAGAATATCCCACTATTCCCGTAGCATCCAAATTAACCAGAGTTTGCATCTCTGTTTGTATGCACATAGACTTAGATTTTTTTAATGAATTACATAGAGATTTATTGAGGGAAAAAATGGAAATCTAGATAAATGTGTTTCTATGATATAGCATTTTCCAAAGTTTGATTCATGGAACACTAACTCCGTAAGATGTTAATAGGAACTAGATATGGGGAAATTTTTCTACAGCCTTCAAATTCAGGAAGTGGTGAATTAGTCAAAGGTTTCTATTCTTCTGGATTTCTCAGAGCTTTTAATATGCTAGTGTTCATGATAAACCTCCTATAGAGCTCTGAAGTCTGTCTCCCAAATTTAATCAGAGAATGCTTTTCTTAACAGAGTATCTTTTAGGACCAGCATTCTACAGAATGCACAGGAAATATTGCTATTGTCTTGTGGCCATATCTATGTGAAGAGTCACTTACAAAGATATATCCTAGAAGATTCCTTCTGTATGTTTGTTCCTCATTTCCAAGTGCTAGAGCCTACAACTGTATATCAAGGAAATAATAAACTTTATATTTCTATCAGTGAAATAATCACAAACATAATATTAAATAGGCCTGGACAATTACCGTCTATTGGATTATCAGCGACGATGTATCAAAACCCTTCTCACCCTTATTTCCTAGTTTATGTCTTCTCAGGAGTTGGAACTATTGAAAACCTGAAACAGCAGGTCAAAGTTTACTAGAAGTTTATAAATCATAGCTCAATTTAGCCAAAGAAACACTTATTGGAAAAACATCTCTTCTATGGCAGGCACTGCAGTAAGCACTAGATCTGTAAAGATGAAAAGGTCTTCCCTAAAGGATCTTACATTCTAGATGGGGAGAAATTTATAGTAACAGATCATTTCAATCATTTCACTGTGGTGATGGTAATGATATAATAGTAATAGCTGACATTTATTGAGTGCCTACTCTTTTCTGTTCACTGTTCAAAGGGCTGTATATTTAGTAACTCACTTAACTTTCACAAAAGCACAAAAGTATTAATGTCCCCCATTATATGAGGAAAATGCAATGAAAGTGATACACGAAGTGCCTCAAGGAGAGTTTGGGGGTGGTGTGAGGGCAATTAAGGGGAGGCTTCCTTAAAAAGATGCCCTCGATCCAAGGAGCCTTGGTGGCTGTTTTTATTTTTTCCTTTTAAAGAGCTGAAATACAAAGTTTGTCCTACTTTCTAATCGATGATTGCCTTTGTTGCCTTTAATGAGATAATCTAGAAAAGGGAATGAATTGATGTTTATTCTTCCTCACAGAATCTATATACTATACGTTTAATAGAATACTTACCTGGGCACATTAATTCATTCAACAAATATTGGTGACATTATTCTTGGGACTCTATTCACAGTTAGGTAGCTAGTTCCCTGCCAAATAAGCCAAGGACTTATTGGCCCCATGGATGTTCTAGGCTATTTTTTTCCTCCTGACAAACATCATGCTAAATACTATGGTCCTTATGTGTACACTTTTAGTTAATGGCCATAAGTTCACCAAAGCTGAATAAACAGGGCCCTGAACCAAATCTACTAGCCAATAGATTTATTCCTGTGAGAAATTAAATCATCTCTGTTCTCACTTCCTCTTTATTTTAACCTTAACTAGAGTCAACTGTGGTCCCAAACAATCAACTACACATTTTCATAGTCAAGAAATTACTTCTGAGGATTTTAGAGATGTTGTTTGTTTTTTTTTAAGACTAGTGAAGATCATTGAAACTGAATTTATTTCTACAACTCAGAAAAAAAAATTTTTTTTAAGGACAGTGCATTTAACGTCTATAAACACAAGAGACAACGTGAATCTCTCCAGCTGAATCTAGGGCTGAGAGCAGAATGGAGGCGCAAACTGGTTGTTAAGGTACATGAGAAATATAACTATCACTGTGTACTGAGACACTTGGAGGAATACTGTCTCTTTGTTCTAAAAGAGAAGTCTCTTCTACACAGATGTAGAGAACAAACGTATGGACACCAAGGGGGGAAAGTGGCGGGGGTGTGTGTGTGTGTTGGGGGGGATGAACTGGGAGATTGGGATTGACATATATACACTAATATGTATAAAATGGATAACTAATAAGAACCTGCTGTATAAAAAAATAAATTAAATAAATAAATAAGAGAAGCTTCTTCTAGAGTAGCTCACTTGAAATCTTTAAAGTCACTTATGTGCCTTTAGTACCTATAACCTAAGTAGATTTTCCTATGGCAAGCATATTAAAAATAGAATAATCCTACTGGACGTGGCACGCTGGCTTTCTAGGGGGGGAGAAAGCCCTGATTTGTAGCACTGGTCAATTTCTATGGTTTAAATATTCCTACCATGGGGACTTCCCTGGTGGTCCAGGGTTAAGACTCCACACTCCCAATGCAGGGGACCCAGGTTCGATCCTTGGTCAGGGAACTAGGTCCTACATGCATGCCACAACTAAGAGTTTGCATGCTGCAACTAAAGATCCCCCCTGCCACAAATAAAAGATCCTGAATGCCACAACAAAGACCCCACACGCAGCAATGAAGATCCCACATGCTGCAACTAAGACCCGGCGCAGCCAAATAAATAAATAAATAATAAATATTATAAATAAATAAATAAATATTCCCACCATGGCCTATTTCAAGCTACCATATATATATTTTTAATATCAGGAACTCAGACTCTAAACCAAAAGTGGGATGGTTTCTCTCCTTTGAACAAAGTCTGGCTTCCACTTTCACAGCCCCCTCATCTGATCTCAAGCACTGTTGCTATCTAGTCACTGGTTCCCAAACCTGTATGTGGATCAGAATCGCTTGGAAAAACTTGCTGAAATATGAAATCTCAGAGCCCTGCCCTAGATCTGCTGACTCAGAATCTCCAACAGGGATGGAGACAGAAATATGTATTTTATTTTAAAAAGCATCATTGGTGATTCTGACTCAGCCTTTCGGTCTCCAGGCTAGCATGTGAGAACCACTACACATACTATTCCTGTTTCTAGTGTGAACTCTGTTCACTTTCATCTTTGGATCAAAGATTTTGAGCTAATTATCATCTATAACTTAATCCACTCCCTGAATTAGCCATATCTCTGGTGGAAAATCCTAAAGGATTACTAAAACTCTGGCTAGACATGTTTTTCTTGACTCAGTGATAGATATAAATGCTGGTAAGCATTCATTCAATTATCTTCTCCCACGTAAGACTGTCTAACTCAGAACCACTGCTTTTCTCCAAGAAAATTTCTGGAAGAATTCTAGGATGTCTGTTTTTCACGTAACAGTTTCAAAATAAATACCAAGCAATTCCATTCAGAGGACTCCCTTATTCATAGTATACAGATTTATTTACCATAAATACCTCATACTTTAAAGTGAATTATTATAATGAGATTGGAATTTATAATAAAATTAGCTTATCACTACATTGACAATTTACTTTTACTTCCATGTTTATATTCCAGAACATAGCATTAAACTAGTATAAGTATGTTATGTTGGTATTTAAATAAATATTGAATCCAGTACTTCATGAAGTCCCATCCTCCCCCGCTTCCCTATTCTTTTAACACCAAAGGATATGTTAAATGTTCAACGGGTGGGAAATTGATTGGGTATGGAATATTGACAGCTAATCCATGACATTTTTCTATAGAAAATGTCCCTTCCTTTAGTGGGACACGTGGATTGAAACAGATGTTTGAAGAAATGCTTTGTAGAACAGAATTAGTTCTCTTTTTGGGAAATAGCCAGTTAGTTACTTTACAACAAATGAATTGACTTTTATGTCAAGACATATTTTTAACTATTGCATAGTCTCTTTCTACATCTAAAGAAAAATCAGCAAATGGAAAAGAAAGTATCATTCATTCTCTGTCAGAGTAAACAACCTCTTGAAGAACTGACATGCCCTTCCTTCTTCCCTGGTGGGACAAAATAAATGTAGTCAACTGCCTTTTAGCAGAGAGTGAATAAAAATAAACTTATTCCCTCTGCCCTAAAATGTAAACCAAATGTTTACCAAGATACTGTCTGGTTACTTGGTTACCATTACCCTAAGTAGCAAGCTATCTCTGTAAAGAAAGAGTTCTGTCGTCCATTCAAATCTCTCTTGTGTTCCTTCTTGCTTTTTATTTCTTCTTTCTTCTTTCTGGCTTAGATGAAAACTGTTCAACTGATGGAAATACAAGTGCCTTGAGTGGGTGACTATCTTGCTGCAGACCATCTTTCCATCCTTCACAGTCTACTCAGATATCACCTTCTCAACATGGTCCCAAGAAGAATCACTGTCTCTCTCTGCTTGTACCTCTATTTAACAATTATTTCATTCTACCTTTAGCATGGTTATTCTTTACCTTCAAATTGTCTTTGAAGTAAAATTGTTAAATTAATCAAATCCAGAATACCTTATCACAATATCACCTTCCATTTTTCATTCTTGTGCCTGTATTCCAGTCCATCTCAGAAAAGAATTGTTCTCCAAGGGTCACTGACATTTCTTCCAGTAGTAGCTCAGTGGGCTTTTTCTTTCAAATTGTAGTTTTAGCAAATCCACATGAATTCATCTTATGTCATATAAACAACATAGACATCTTTGTTTTATTTTGGAAGCAACTGTGAATGATTCCAGCATAGAACCAATACGAAGTAAATGTTTTTGAAAAGCAAACTTTAAATAGAACAGTGACTTGGCAATAAGAGTTGGGAAACTTTAATCTCGGTTTTAAAAAAATCTAGGATGTAAAACCAGAAGGTTAAGAAGTGAAAGAGCTAGGTAAAATACATATATCATAATGTAATAATCATACTAGGACTATCCTTTAAAAAGATTAAGTAACATTAAAATTCACCGCAAAAAGGAGACATTTTATGAACTGATGAATAATAAAAGTCAGTCAAATTTGGGAAGAGAAGTGGGAGAGGTCATGGAATTCTCTAAAATGTCTCCAGAACAGTTCACTGAATAAATCAATAATATGCTATTCTGCATTTGATGAGAAGAAGCACTAAATAATCAAGCAAATAATTATAAAATATCTAAACTCTCAGAAACCCTAGACAAAACTAGATGGGGTATACAGAAAAGAACTAGCATTTGTTGAGTGGCTATTATAGGTCAGACACTGTGCTGGGCAATTTACATAAGTTATCTCATTTAGCAATCTTTACGAGTTAGGTGGTGTCTTTTGTATTTTATAAATGAGGACACCAAGGCTTAAATTGACTACATAATTTGTCCAAGTTCACACAGCTGGTCAGAGGCAGAGATTTGAACCCAGATTTGACTGAGGCCAGAAGACCATCAGTCATTAAGAAATATCTATTAACTGGCTATAATTAATCCATTTTTAAAAAAACTCAACACAGATTTACTCAGTGCCTATCATGTGGCAGCCCTATCCTATTCACGGTGTATATACAACAAAACAGTCCCTAACCCCATGGGAACAAACTATAAATAAATTTACCCAAGTAAATATGTAAATTAAAAACTGCATCCAAAGACCCCAAAGACTTTGATCCAAAGACCTATAAAGATCCGAAGAACTTGATTCCATACTGTGACCTAACTGATGAAAACAAAATGAGTAAACAAAGG